>NC_056735.1:982796582-983034082 GCF_019279795.1 Protopterus annectens | reverse complement strand
ACATAAATTATTCAATTCCTGCCCCAAACATTTATATAAATGAAAACAAACCACACCACCAGCACAATCCTAGCTGCAAGCATTTTACATCACAAACCATACTGACACACTCCCAGTTGCAGAAATTATACATCACTTATAATCTTCCCAATCATTTTCAGTCAAACATTACATAGCTCAATTAAGACCTGCCTTCTTTTAAACCTCATTCCTCCCCTGTATGTATTGTTCCCACAATTCCCATTTTCCTATGTAGTTTGATCCTACTCTTTTCTAAAGAGCTCTGTTCTAGTTGTTTTATCTCTATATTCATTACTCCTAATATAGCTGGTTTAGATTTTGATTTCCATTTTCTAGTAATTTTTTGGCAACCACCATAATTAGACACAGCAAGGCCTTACCATGTCTAGGCAATTCTGATTCTGTATCATAGGTCAGAAAAATCATCTCCCTTGTCACACCAATCCACCCACCCAGCATTTCCGACACAGCATCCCACAGGGAATCCTTGAAGTCTGCCAACCCACCGCACTCCCAGAAAATATGTTCCCAAGTACCTCTTTCTTCCTGTCATACCTCCAACACTTGCTGTCTACCTGAGGAAAAGTCCTCAGGGAAATAATTTGCTTAAAAGCCGCTTCGATATTTTGCCGTTTCAGTCTTTTAAGTGCGACCAACACGCATTCGAAAGATTGTGTCTTCGGTCTTCTAATAGGAACCCATTTTAAATGCTTGTATCTTACTGTCAATATCCATATAACAGAGATTCCATTTTCTAATTTTTTTGTATTATCTTTTGCTTAGATTTTTCCCACACATCTTTAGCTGCCACACCAGTGTCATTTTTAATCCATACTCCTAAATAATTCATTTTATCATGTTCCCATAAATATGGATATTGCTGAACCAGTTTGTATGTGGGTACATAATTTACTGCTGTTGCTTTTGTTTTTCCTTCATTAATTTTTGTATCCTGTAAAGGTCTGAAACCGTCTCAATATGTTCCACAACACTGTAATGTCTGTATCTGGTTTTGTCAGGTATAAAATAATGCAAATGAGCCAAAAACTCGCAAAACCAAATACAAATTTTAAAGGCAGTCAACGACTGTAGAAACAGCTTGAAGAACGACTGTAGACTGTATATAAGTACTCAAAAGGTGCAAGCACCACATTAATGCATAAAACAATAAAAACTGGTTAGCGCTTTCGTTTCACAATGTGTAAAACTTCATCAGTCCTGGTCCATTTTTTTATTGTTTTATGTATTAAAGTGGTGCTTGCACCTTTTGAGTACTTGTATACAGTCTACAGTCATTCTTCAAGCTGTTTCTACATTCATTGACTGCCTTTGAGGTATAAAATAATGTCATCTGCAAACAGAGCCAGCTTTTCTTTACTACCATACCAATTATATCCATGAATTTCTGAGTCCCTTATTTTCTTTACAAATGGTTCTAAATATAATGCAAATAACAAAGAGGAGAGAGGACACCCCTACCTGGTTCCTCTACTCAAGCAGAGATTATAAGAGAGGACCCCACCCACTTTAAATTTTGCCTCCGATCCTTCATATATCCTCCTAATCAACCTGATAATGTTATCAGGGAATACAAATGCTTCCATTTCTCTGCTCATAAAATCCCAGCTTACTCTGTCAAATGCTTTCTCTGCATCAAGACCCACCAGCAACAGTGGTATTTTCTTACATTCTACTTCCCTCTGGATCATTAGTGTTCTGTTTATGTTGTTAAATGTTTGCCTCCCCTCCACGAAACCACACTGATTCATATCTATCCATTTTGGCATCACTTCTGCTATTCTTTTAGCCATTATAGACATAGACACTTTATAATCATGATTTAGTATTGAAATGGGCCTGTATGAAGCTGGCTCTGATGGATCTTTACCCTCTTTAGATTGTGCAGCTACTATCGCTTTCTTCCAGGATCTTGGAACTTCTACTCCTCTTAAAATACTGCTAAACAACACCTTGCTGATCTTAATCAGTTTTTTTTTCCTTCCTAGCTTCCAAACTTCCACAGGAATAACATCTAATCCTGGGGACTTTCATGTGGATTGGTTATACATCACTATTTTTATTGCATCCCCTCCTAGCCTAACTGTTAGTAACTGAGCCTCCTCTCCCTCTAGCCTTGGCATATTTAATTCTTCCATAAACATTTCCATTACTACTTTTTCTTGATTTCCATATCTGTCTCCTTTATACAGACTTTCATAGAATTTCCTAAATATTTCTAATACTTCTACAGGCTCTCTAGTTATCTTCCTTACAATAGGCTCCCTAAGCTTGGTGACATCCATTTCTACTTTCTGTTGTCTGAGTTATTGCACTAAAAGTTTTTGTGCTCTAGAGTTATTAACAAAAACAGTGGGCTAAGAGCAATCTTTCTAAATTCATGCATATTATCAAAGTAGTCCCTTATTTTCTGGTTAGCATTCTGTAGTTTCTCCTCTTCTTGTTGAGTATGATTCTCCCTATTTGCAATACTTTAATATTTGTCAGTCCCTCTAAATAATTCTTGTTACTTCTTAACCATATCTCCATATGTTTTTTTTATTTCCACCATATTTTTAAATTCCATTTTAAATATTACACCACTCTCTAGCTATATTTCCAGAAAAAGTTTTTATCTTCTTTAATAGCTCCTGAATAATTTCTACTACCCATTCCTTAAACTCCTCTCTTTTCAACAGACAGGTGGGAAAGTGTCAGTGTCTCATTTTAATTTCATTACATTGTGTTTTTATTTTAGTTATTACTGGCGCATGATGTGAAATAGTTATTGAGTGTGTATCTGGACCTTCAATTAAAAGCACATGTTCCTGTGAAATGTAAATTCTGTCTAGCTTAGCCCAGTTTTTGTATCTTCAGGAATAAGTAAATTCACTCCGAATTCCTAGTACTGAATTCACATATTCCATTCCAAATATTTTAATACATTTCTTTAAAAATCTACCCTCCTTTGTTATATTTCCCTTTCTGGGCCCCCCAGATACATCTTCACTGTTGCAAATCAAATTCTAGTCCCCACCCATAAGTAATATTCCTTGCTGAAAGCAGATTATTTCTCCCAGAATTTTTGTTAGCTCTACTACAGCAGTTTTCAATGGAATATAAATACATGCCAGTGTAATCCTCTTCCCTTTCCAGTAGCCCCTTAGTACTTCAAAGCTACCATTATTGTCTTTTTCCACTTATACTACTATGGAGTTCCTCTTGTAATTAATATAAAGTACTCCTCTCTTCCTTTGCAGGTATTCTGCTGAATAACCATCCTGAAAACCTTTATCAAATTCACATGTTCAGTTCATTCCAAGCATGTCTCCTGTAGCACAGCTATTTGCACTCTACATTTTTTAATATAGTTCATTACTCTTTCTTTTTTGGATTTATCTGTGAGACCATTAACATTTAAAGACATTATAGAAAGAATCATATTCTTGAGGGATTGTTATTCCCACCTTTTATGTATAAAAATGTTTTGTTAAGTACCTAGTTCCGGCATTTCTGTTACATGCATGAACTGTTTGGCAGGTTAATCTTTTATACAACTGTTTCTTGTCATATCCATTTGAACCTATGTCACATCTTGCAGAATTTTTTTGTTTTATTGAAAACCCTCAAATAAAAATATACACAAACCCCCAATAGCCCCTTAAAACCTACTAACTTAATAATAACACACAAAACTATGTACATCTTCAAATACTGAAGTTTTACCCCCTTAATAGGAACATAAGTTCCAAACTGACAACCACACACACACACACACACACACACACACACACATACACACACACACAGACTCGAGCTAAACAGAAAGAAAGCTTATCCATGCTAAGACGCATGGTAGAGCCTGTGATTCTATTAAGTGCTGTCTGGTTTTGCCTTGCCTTTATAGCTCTTCCAGCTGGGAAACACTTGAATGCTTTCAGAAAGCATTTTCTCCAAGCCATTTCTCTTTACCAGATTGTCTGCTAGTGACATGAGAACCACATACATGACTGTTTACTAGAAAAAGACCTTATAATATTCAAAATTCTTTTTCATTTACTTGCTTTCTGTCAAAACTTGTTAATATATAAAGCTAACACAGTCATTCCCCTAAACAAGAATGAGAAAAGTACACTATTTTTTCTTTTGTCATGCTCTTTTAAGCAGATCCTTTTTTTATATTGTAGTGCCTACATTTTTTAAAACTAAACAAGGAGAAAGAGAGAGGAATGGAGCAAAAAACAAAAAGAATAAACAGAAGCACCTATTTACATTAGTATCCACATTACACTTAAAAATAACTGAAAAAAACTTTACTTTACAACATGCAGAGAAAATCATGCACCACTTAAGTAATACTGTTAAGATTTATTTTACTTAAAATGAACTCTCTCCTCCGCTTCCACTCTCATATTTTTCTAAACATTAATGACAGAGTAGGTGTAACACCTGTGCACTGGCCCAGCAATCAAGGAGCCTCAATCCTCACCACTAACACCAGTGAGGGGCGTCCATATAAGGAAAGTACAATTTCCCTTAAGAGCACACAGAGATCACAGTCAGTCTGGGGCTGGTTTCTCCCTTTGTCTCCAGGTCCCCAATAAGACTCCCCACTGGCACAGCTATAGGATCCAGATCTCAGCCTAGTGGGCAAGCTAAAACCTCCAGCACCTTCTCTGTCCAACTAGTGCTTCGTGTCCCTGCCCAAGTAGCTGACACAAACACACTTTGAGATAAGAATTTATACAACCACACAGACACTCCTGGGGAAGGCTAGCACAGGTTCTCCAGTTATGCCTCTTTTACCCAGACTACACGGTAGAAATCGCTGCCACCACCAAGCTAATATTTATTAGCTACTCAAAGACCCTTATGAAAGGGTGCCCAATTATACTGCGCAATATTATTATCCAAATGGTAAGTACAACCAGTCAAGACTTATTTGGAGTGACTTGGTACAGTATCACTATATACATGCAATGTATTCTTGGTGCTTGGTATGACATCTGGACAGAGGAAGGACAACAAGGAGACATGGTGCTGGAATGACGAAGTACAGGAGAGTATACAGACAAAGAGGTTGACAAAGAAGAAGTGGGATTGTCAGAGAGATGAAGAAAGTAGACAGGAGTATAAGGAGATGAGGTGCATGGCAAAGAGGGAGGTGGTGAAAGCTAAGGATAAGGCATAGGAAGAGTTGTATGAAAGGTTGGACACTAAGGAGGGAGAAAAGGACCTGTACCGACTGGCTAGACAGAGAGACTGAGCTAGGAA
The DNA here is from genome assembly GCF_019279795.1 of Protopterus annectens. NCBI lineage: Eukaryota > Metazoa > Chordata > Ceratodontiformes > Protopteridae > Protopterus > Protopterus annectens. The sequence continues at coordinate 983,028,790 of NC_056735.1, read as the reverse complement.
AGATGTGCAGCAGGTAAAGGTGATAAAGGATGCTGAGGGAAACATACAACCGAGGAGAGTGTGTTGAGGAGATGGAAAGAGTACTTTGAGGAGTTGATGAATGAAGAGAATGAGAGGGAGATAAGGTTGGATAATATGGGGGTAGTGGATCATGAAGTACAATGGATTAGCAAGGAGGAAGTAAGGATAGCTATGAAGAGGATGAAGAATGGAAAGGCGGTTGGTCCAGATGACATACCTGTGGAAGCATGGAGGTGTTTATGTGAAATGGCAGTGAAGTTTTTAACCAGATTGTTTACTTGGAAAGTGAGAGGATGCCTGAGGAATGGAGAAAAAGTGCTTTGGTACCGATTTTTAAGAATAAGGGTTATGTGCAGAGCTGTAGTAACTACAGAGGGATTAAATTCATCAGTCACAGCATGAAGTTATGGGAATTAGTAGTGGAAGCTAGGTTAAGAAGGGACGTGATGATTAGTGATCAGCAGTATGGTTTCATGCCAGGAAAGAGCACTACAGATGCAATGTTTGCTCTGATGAGAGTGTTGATGGAGAAGTACAGAGAAGGTCAGAAGGTGTTGCATTGTGTTTTTGTAGACTTAAAGAAAGCATATGACAGGGTGCCTAGAGAGGAGTTGTGGTATTGTATGAGGAAGTCGAGTGTCAGAGAAGTATGTAAGAGTGGTACAGAATATGTACGAGGGTAGTGTGACAGCGGTGAGGTCTGTGGTGGGAGTGATGGATGTGTTTAAAGTGGAGGCGGGATTACATCAAGGATCAGCTCTGAGCCCTTTCTTATTTGCAATGGTGATGGAGAGGTTGACAGATGAGATCAGACAGGAGTCCCCGTGGACTATGATGTTTGCAGATGACATTGTGATCTGTAGTGAGAGTAGGGAACAGGTGGAAGAGACCCTGGAGAGATGGAGATATGCTCTAGGGAGAAGGGGAATGAAGGTCAGCAGGACTAAGACAGAATATATGTGTGCGAATGAGAGGGAGGATAGATGAATGGTGAGGATGCAAGGAGTAGAGGTGGCGAAGGTGGATGAGTTTAAATACTTGAGATCAATAGTTCAGAGTAATGGTGAGTGTGGAAGAGAGGTGAAGAAGAGAGTACAGGCAGGATGGAGTGGGTGGAGAAGAGTGTCAGGAGTGATTTGTGACAGACGAGTACCAGTAAGAGTGAAAAGGAAGGCCTACAAGAGGGTAGTGAGACCAGCTATGTTATATGGGTTGGAGACAGTGGCACTGACAAAAAGGCAGGAGTTTGAGCTGGATGTGGCAGAGTTAAAGACTTTCAGATTTGCACTGGGTGTGAGGAGGGTGGACAGGATTAGGAATAAGTATATTAGAGGGTCAGCCCAGGTTGAAAGGTTTGAAAACAAAGCCAGGTAGGCAAGATTACATTGGTTTGGACATGTGCTGAGGAGGGATGCTGAGTATATTGGGAAAAAGATGCTAAGAGTGAAGCTACCAGGTAACAGGAAAAGAGGAAGGCCTAAGATAAGGTTAATGGATGAGGTGAGAGAGGACATGCAGATGGTTGGTGTAGCACAGCAAGATGCAGAGGACAGGAAGAAATGGAAACAGATGATCCGCTGTGGCAGCTCCTAATGGGAATAGCCGAAAGAAGATGATGTCTCTTAGAGCTTAAATTATCTTTACACAAAACAGCCACAGTTGAAAGGTTTAAAAATATTTAATAATAAATAAAAAAAAACACAAGACAATACTTCTTACTACACAGTGCTAGTCAAGAGTTAGGAGATCACAGAGAAATACTTAAACTAATACAGTAGAAAAGTTCTGACATCACAGAAAAACAAACTAGTCTAATCTTCCTATTTCCTAGCTATATCTAAGAGAAAACACAGTTCTAAATTCCTACTTATATATAGACACAGGCAGAGTGGTGAGTTGGATGTTCTCAAGACAAATGCTCAAATGCTCTTATTCTTTCTGTCCTTAAATTGATAACAAAGTACCACTGATTCATTTCAGATTACATCATTTCTTTCTGGTTCCCAGGTTAACAGACTCTCAGAGGTTAACAGCCCTTTTGCTCTTGCAGCTGGTCAGGAACCAGAGCAATAAAATAAATTATACATGCAAATTCTAGCCATTAACTCTGGCTTCAAAACAATAGGCAAACTGCCTTTATCTAGACATCTCGACTCCAAGTTTTGACATCAAAGAACTTGACTTATCAGCTTTGTTACAGCAGAGTGTACTGATGCTACATTTTTGCAGTTCCACATTTAACACCATTTTTCCCATTTAAGAGAACAAGCCCATGGCTTATATTAATGTTTACAAATGACAGAATTATCTACAAAATTCTATCTGGCTAGGCTGGCAGCCTTCACCTATCTTCACACATCTCCCCCCTGGGGAACTCAAGCTAGTTTTTCAAGTGACCCTTGAGAAACATTGCTTGAGAGGGTTAGGTCTGTCTGAGTATACCTTACCCTATTCCCTGTCTTGGCAGCCCATCTGCATTGGCATTGCTAATCCCACTGCGGTGCTGCACTGACATATATGCTTGAAACCCTAAGCTCCATCTTAGCAACTTGGCATTTTGCTGGCTGGCTCTGTGGAACCATGTTAGGGGATTGTGATCTGTCACTATAGTGAATTTTCTTCCATACAGATAAGGCTGAAGTTTCTGCAGTGCCCACACTATGGCTAGACATTCCTTTTCTACAGCTGCATAGCATTCCTCCCTGGGTTGGAGCCTACGACTGAGATAAACCACTGGGTGCTCTTCTCCCTCTTAAGAAATCTGGCTAAGTACAGCCCCCACCCCATGGTTTGAAGCATCCACCTGCACAACAAATTATTTGCTGCAATCTGGACTGGCTAATACATGGGGGTCCTCCCAAGGCTTCCTTAAGCTCCTGGAATGCCTGCTCACATGCTGGGGTCCACACTAACTTATCTGGCCTGTTCTTCCTCGTCAGGTCTGTGAGGAGAGCAGCTATGGTACTGCAACTGGGGACAAACTTTCTGTAGTACCCTGCTGTCCCTAAGAATGCCCTCACCTGCTTTTTGGTAACAGGTGCAGTCCATGCCTGGACGGCTTCTACTTTGGCTGGTTCTGGCCTGATCTTACCACTCCCCACTCTATGTCCCAGGTAGGAGACCTCTGCCATACCCACCTGACATTTGCTGGGCTTAATGGTCAACCCTACCCTCTGTAGTCTGCCCAGCCCCTCCCTGACAAGTTGAAGGTGCTCTTGCCGGGAATGGCTATAGATGGCAATATCATCTAGGTAAGCAAGGGCAAACCCTCCTGCTCCTGCTAGGATACGATCTACCAGCCTCTGGAAATTTGCTGGGGCATTCTTCATCCAAAGGGCATCTTTGTGAACTCACACAAGCCAAAAGGAGTCACAAAGGCTGGCTTCTCTCTTGCACTGAGAGTCAAGGGCACCTGCCAGTAATCCTTGGTAAGATCAATGGTTGTAAGATACTTAGCCCCACTCAGCTGCTCTAGGGCCTCATCTGTCCTAGGCATAGGGTAAGCATCTGACTCTGTGTGACAATTTAATTTTGTGTAGTCCACACAGAACCTGGTGCTGCCATCCTTCTTTGGCATCAGAACCACTGGGGAGGCCCAGGGACTGCTGGACTCTTGAAACACCCCTAGATCTAACATCTCCTATATTTCCTCCCTCAGAGTCTATTTGACTCTCTCAGGCACCCTATAAGGGGCCTGCTTAATAGACCTTTGAGGTCCTGTATCTACCTGGTGCTGCACCAGGTGGGTGCACCCTGGTTTCCCAGTGAACATGTCCCCAAACCTCTGTAACACTGCTCGGATTTCTCGACCTTGGGTAGGAGATAGCTGCTGGTACATTGCTACCCCTTCCACTGAGGTGTCAGTCCGAGCCTCACTGAAGTGATCAGTCACCAGATCTCCCTCAGACTCCTCCTGCAATCCACTGCAAATGCTCAGCACAAGGGCCTCCCTATCATGGTAAGGTTTCATCATGTTAACATGGTACAATTTGTGCCCCTGCCTCCTGCCTAGCAGTTCCACCATGTAGTTAACATCACTTACCTTTCTTAACAGCTTGTAGGGTCCCTCTCAAGCTGCTTGCAACTTGTGTTTGACAGGAATGAGAACCATTACCTGCTGCCCCACAGCATACTCTCTAGCTTGAGCATTCCTGTTATACCACACCTTTTTCTGTTGTTGGGCTTCTCCCAGGTTCTCCTGGGCCAACCTCATGAGTTCCTTGAGCCTTGTCCTGAGGTTCAGGACATATGCCACAACAGACTTCTTGTGAGGTTCACATTAATCTTCCCACTCATCTCAATTTAAATCTAGAGGTCTCCTCACCCTATGTCCATACAGCAACTCAAAGGGTGGAAAACCTGTGGATTCCTGGGGAACCTCTCTGTAAGCAAACAACAGATGGGGCAAATATTTGTCCCACTCCCTCTTAAACTGGTCTGCAAATGCCCGTAGCACGGACTTGATCTTAAAGTTTAACCTCTCATCCAGACCATTAGTCTGGGGATGGTAAGGGGTGGTCTTCAGGTGCTTTACCCCACAGTACTTCCACAGACAAGCCTGCAGCTCTGACATGAAATTGGCACCTCTGTCAGCCAGTACTTCTTTTGGGAAACCTACCCTGCTGAAAACCTCTAACAAAGCATTTGCCACCTTTTCTGCTCAATGGAGGAGATCGCCACTGCCTCAAGGTATCGTGTAGCATAGTCCAGTACCACTAGGATATACTTTTTCCCTGTGGAACTTCGGATACTCAGCGGCCCCACAATATCCATAGCTACCCTTTGAAATGGCTCCTCAATCACAGGCAAAGTCACCAGAGGAGCTCTCACCTTTTCTCCTGCTTTGCCTACCTTTTGGCACTGCTCACAGGTCCTGCAGTACCTGTTACATCTCTGGAAATTCCAGGCCAATAGAAGTTCTGCATAACACTTCTCTTTGTACGTTTTATGCCCATATGACCTGCAAAGGGAATATCATGGGCTATGGCTAGAAGTGCCAGAAGGTAGGCTCTAAGCACTACCAACTGCTGTACCCTCTCACCTTCTAGCCCTCCCTCAGGGGTCCACTCTCTATACAGTAACCCTTTGTCCCAGTATACAGAATCCCCCTTCCCTTGAGAATCAGGTGCCTCACTAGCTACCTGCCTCAGGCCCTGAAATGTAGGGTTGGACAGCTGAGCCTGTCACAACTCTCTCTTTGTAACCCTTCCCATCTCCCCTTCCACAGGAAGTCTGGCATCCTCTGACAGCAGTGCCTCACTGTCAGCCTGGGTACTACTACTCTGTCCAAGGGAACATCAGCACCCACAAGCAGCTGTGGCTCACATTCAGTCTCACTGCTACAGAGTAGCTCCCTCCCTGAAGTAACCAACTCACCAGTCCTGGTTGCAAGTATGCAGTCTGTCTGGGTCTTCCCCAGGCTACCAGACCCACATGCCTGCGTGTAACTGCATAAGCACATGGTACTGCTTCTTCCAAATCCCTCCCTATCAGGACATCTGCAGGATGGTAGTTTGGTACCCCTGTTGTCTCAAGACAACCTACTATAGTGGCATTTTGTCTTCCCCACTTACTGGCTCTCTCAACTTTTGTTCCCCACCTTGCCTCCGTGGACATCTGTAAGCCACATGGCCCCACTGGTTGCATTCAAAACATTTAACCCTAGGTCCTGGACATGTACCTGGACTAGTGGCTTCCCCTGCTACTGGCAGATTCTGTTGGGGCAGTCTGTGCTGCTCACCATGGGTTCCTTTAGACCCATGAGCAGTACTGGGGGGTCCCTTTTCTGTGCAGGGATGCCCTGCTTGTTAGGTATAGGTTCTTCCCCAACTCATCTAAAGTAGCAGATTGTCTATCAGCTAACCAGATCCTCATGTCCTCAGGCAAAGTGCTAAAGGCTTGTTCCCTCACCAAAAGGTCTGCCAGCCCTTCAAAAGTGGTGACCTGACATCCACCCACCTGCCTATGAAAATAAGTGCTCAGTTCAGCAACATATTCACACACACTTTCATCTGCCTTGCGTCTATGCTCACAAAACTTTTCCTATACGTTTCAGGTGTTAGCTTAAACAATTCTAACAGACCGTTCTTAACCGTAGTATAATTAAAACAGTCAAAGTCAGACATTTTAGACAACACAGTTACAGCTTTACCATGGAATAAGGGGGTCAGGAACCGTACCCAGAGCCTTTGGTCAACATCATACTGTTTACATACCCTCTCAAACATATGAATGAAACTATCAAAATTATTCCCCTCTTTAAACTGTGAAAGAAATTTACTGACCTTTTGTGCTTCTGGGGTCCAGTTACTCCCTTCCCCATTACCGCCATGACTCTGGCGAAGAGTCAGCATCTCCTTCTCAAGCTGCCTCTCCTTTTCCTCAGCTTCCAGGCATAGCAGTTTCTCATTCTCCTCAGCCTGCAGACATCTCAGTCTCTCATCTGCTTCTATTTCCAAACGCCTGGCCTCCAACTCAAGTCTCTTTAGCTCCAGATGGATCTTTAAGTCCTCTGCAGAAAGGTTGAGCTGTCCATTCTCTGAGGGTGGTACATCTCCACTGCCATTTTGATCGTCCTGCTGGAGGCTGTTTCCTGATGCAGCTGTGACCAAAGCTGCAATCATGCCTACCTTAGTCAGGTTTCCATGAACCAGTCCCCTAGCCTGGCACATCTCAGCCAGCTGGCTCCTTGTCAGCTTTCCGTACTATTCTGATGACATGCTGCCTGCTCTCCCTGATTAACTAAGCTAACAAAAGAACTAAAACATTTGTGATCTGAACTCTGAGTATTCACTGTGTGGCTGATTTAGAGTACAAAACATCTTCAGTGATCACTCTACACAAGCTACAGGAATTCACTCTACCCACACAACTACAAGCCAATTAGTATTTGCCAACCAATTAATATGTGCTTTGGATATCCCACCACTGCCAAACAATTAATAGGTGATGCCTGAGCACTGGCACAGCAATCAAGGAGCCTCAATCATCAATACTAACACCAGTGAGGGGCGTCCATATGGGGAAAGGATAATAAATACACAGAACCAAAAAAACAAACTAAAGTTCAAAGAAGTCACAAAAAGAGAACACACCAGCACGGACCAGGAGCTGTGAGAAGTTCAAGATGAAAGTACAACAGTTACTGGTCTTGATTCCCAAAGGTAATACCAAATTCCAGCAATGAGTGCACAAATAGAGATTCTACGATGTAAACCATAAATTGTAGTTGAATGAACGCTGAACCAAGGATCTTCAAAAAGAACTTTTATTCGACCAAACAGCAAAAAAACAGTTTAACCAGCTTTCGCCTGGACTATTCCAGGCTTTTCAAGGTGAAAATGTAAGTGCAGCAGTGCTGGTTAAATACACAAACTAATTAACCAATTATACAATTAAGAAACAGTTAAAAAACAATTAAAATTCAAGGAAAAATATACATTTAAAGTGCCAAAATGCTTTCTTCTCCTCAGTATAAAACTAGTTAGAGACTTCAATAAGTTTTTTGTGTATTTAGTTTCTCTTATTTATTAAGTTAATATTATTTATGAAACTACATGTAACTGAGGGTTTATTAGAACCATTAAAAACCAAATGTGAAAGTGGTGAAATAAAATATAAAATATAAAATCATAATAAACAATATTCTCATGTTTAGAATGTATTAATATGTAGAGATGACTAAACTGTTTAGGATGTCACAAATCTTACCATACTTAATAGACTTAGGTATCCTGTTTATGTAAAAATACTTCTTTAACCAATACATCATCTCAAGATTATGTTGTTTGTGTGTGACACATTTACCTTAAATCAGTCTGAACATTAAAATTAATATATATAAAGAATCAAATAAAGTCAACTTAATTTAAAAACATTTTCTGTTTTTAAAAAATGCAACTGTGTTTTGTGCATTATAACAAACAAAGTTAAAACACATAAAAATGCTGTAAACCCATCATAATTTATTTCTTTTAACCTTCAGTATGCTGCTAATGCTAATATTATCGTTCATACCCGGTTCCTTTGAAGCATCCAACTTGATTTGCCAAGTTAACTCCCTAGTTTCTAAATAACTTTCCCAATCACCTAAGGAGGTGATTGGGAAAGTTATTTAGAAACTAGGGAGTTAACTTGGCAAATCAAGTTGGATGCTTCAAAGGAACCGGGTATGAACGATAATATTAGCATTAGCAGCATACTGAAGGTTAAAAGAAATAAATTATGATGGGTTTACAGCATTTTTATGTGTTTTAACTTTGTTTGTTATAATGCACAAAACACAGTTGCATTTTTTAAAAACAGAAAATGTTTTTAAATTAAGTTGACTTTATTTGATTCTTTATATATATTAATTTTAATGTTCAGACTGATTTAAGGTAAATGTGTCACACACAAACAACATAATCTTGAGATGATGTATTGGTTAAAGAAGTATTTTTACATAAACAGGATACCTAAGTCTATTAAGTATGGTAAGATTTGTGACATCCTAAACAGTTTAGTCATCTCTACATATTAATACATTCTAAACATGAGAATATTGTTTATTATGATTTTATATTTTATATTTTATTTCACCACTTTCACATTTGGTTTTTAATGGTTCTAATAAACCCTCAGTTACATGTAGTTTCATAAATAATATTAACTTAATAAATAAGAGAAACTAAATACACAAAAAAACTTATTGAAGTCTCTAACTAGTTTTATACTGAGGAGAAGAAAGCACTTTGGCACTTTAAATGTATATTTTTTCTTGGATCTTAATTGTTTCTTAATTGTTCCTTAATTGCATTATTGGTTAATTAGTTTGTGTATTTAACCAGCACTGCTGCACTTACATTTTCACCTTGAAAAAGCCTGGAATAGTCCACGCTAAAGCCCTTGGTTAAACTGTTTTTTTGCTGTTTGGTCGAATAAAAGTTCTTTTTGAAGATCCTTGGTTCAGCGTTCATTCAACTACAATTTATGGTTTACATCGTAGAATCTCTATTTGTGCACTCATTGCTGGAATTTGGTATTACCTTTGGGAATCAAGACCAGTAACTGTTGTACTTTCATCTTGAACTTCTCACAGCTCCTGGTCCGTGCTGGTGTGTTCTCTTTTTGTGACTTCTATAATAAATACACACACAGTAAAGTACAATTTCACTTAAGAGCACACAGAGATCACAGTCAGTCTGAGGCTAGTTTCTCCCTTTCTCTCCAGGTCCCCAATAAGACTCCCCACTGGCACAGCTATAGGGTTCAGATCTCAGCCTTGTGGGCAAGCTAAAACTTCCAGCACTCTCTGTCCAACCAGCGCTTCGTGTCCCTGCCCAAGTAGCTGACACAAACACATTTTGAGATAAGAGTTTATGCAACCACACACACTCCTGGGGAAGGCTAGCACAGGTTTTCCAGCTGTGCCCCTTTTGCCCAGACTATACAGTAGAAATCACTGCCACCACCCAGCTAATATTTATCAGCTACTCAAAGGCCCTTATGAAAGGGTGTCCAATTATACTGTGTAATATTATTATCCAAATGGTAAGTGTAACCAAACAGTCAAGACTTATATGGAGTGACTTGGTACAGTATCACTATATACATGCAATGTACTCTTAGAGCTTAAATTATCTCTGCACAAAACAGCTACAGTTGAAAGGTGTAAATATATTTAATAATAAATAAAAAAACACAATACTTCTTACTACACAGTGCTAGTCAAGAGTACAGAGATCACAGAGAAATACTTAAAATAATACAGTAGAAAAGTTCTGACATCACAGAAAAACAAACTAGTCTAATTTTCATATTTCCTAGCTACATCTAAGAGAAAACACAGTTCTAAAATCCTACTTACATATAGACACAGGCTGAGTAGTGAGTTAGATGTTCTCAAGACAAATGCTCAAATGCTCTCATTCTTTCTGTCCTTAAATTGATAACACGGTACCACTGATTCATTTCAGATTTATTTATTTATTTATTTATTTATTTCAGTTTGATTACCGGGGAGGTCCACTGGGCTTGGGGGCCCGTTTTCAGTGGAGGCCCGGGGAGAAAAGCTCCACATAAACAACAATTTTAATTACAAGAAAGAGTTCAGACACAGATAACATTACAATTATTAGGTGGCTACAAAATAGTCTACAATACCAATATCAGATTGCTCAATTAGCAAAAAGTATTAACAATTTCAGTTAAGTTCAGTGGGAAAAAAGACTGGCATATTGTATAAAAAGCAATGAAAAAGCAAAGAAGAAAAATTAAAACATTAAAAACTTTAACGTTTAGAAGCGTATGCAATTAGTATTTTAGAAGAGGTGAGGAAGGTAAGGAGGTTTGTCTGGGTAGCTTAAGCATATAGTGCAAAAATGCTTTAGTAGCTAATACATTTAGAATTTTAGGTGAGCTTAGAGGAGGATTAGGAAGGTATAGAGGTTAGCCTGGAGAGAAGGGGGAGGATAATTGGACTGGTGTAGGTTGAAGAGTACAGTTGCATATCCTATTTAAATAAAGGTGAGAATAATGTTGGGTTTTGAAGTTGGCTAGGTTGTTGCAGGTTCTTAGGGAGGTGGGTAGGGCATTCCATTTTTTAGCAAGGGTAAAGGATAAGAGAAGTTGACCTGCTGGGTGCTTTGGTTTTTGTACTGTGATCCGGTTTTCGTGAGAAGATCTAAGGGATCTGAGGGGAGTATAGGGTTGAAGAATATTGGAAAGAGCAGGACAGTTAGTAGGATGGAACACTAGTTTATGGGCTGTGGTGAGTTGGAGAAAGTTAAGAAGATTTGGGAGTTCAAGCCAGTTTAGAGAGTGAATGGAGGTGCAGTGATGAGAGGAGGATTTGGATTTAGTGGCAAATTTGTAGATTTTATTGTAGCATTGTTCCAATTTGGAGGTAAGGGTAGATGATAGGTTAGTGAGCAGAGGAGCACCATATAGTAGAGAGGGAAGGAGGTAAGTAGAGGCAAGGGTTAGTTTAGTGGAAGGAGACAGAAAGTGGATGTTTCTATACAGTAGGCCATGTTTTATGTGTTTTTTTGATGTTTAGTTGAATATGAGTATTGAATTTCAGTTGGTCATCAATTGTAACACCAAGAAGTTTAGTGGAGGTTACTATTTCAATCGTGGAGTTGTTAAGGCTGGTTATTTGGAAAGAGTTTTTATCAAGAGATGAGGATTTGGAGGGGGGGGAGAAGAGCAGGATCTTAGTTTTGTTGGCATTTAGGGAGAGGTGGTTTTGGAACATCCAGTTTTCAGTGGTTGAAAATGCTGTTTGGGTTAGTGCTTGGAGCTCTGTTAGGTTAGGGGCTTGGCAGATCAGAGTGGAATCATCAGCGTATTGCACAATTGTGGTGTTGGGGATGGCTTTATGAAAGTTGTTAATAAAGATATTGAATATTAATGGGCCAAGAATGGAACCTTGAGGTACTCCAGTAGGGGTTGGAAGAAAGGTAGATGTTGCCTGGCTCCATTTCACAGCTTGGGACCTATTTGAAAGGTAGCTAGGGAACCAGCAAAGAGCTTTTTGGCTCAGGTTGAGGTCAGAGAGGTAGTTTAGAAGGAGGGAGTGGGAGATGGTGTCAAAAGCTTTGGACAGGTCTAGTAGAATGGATGATACTAAGTTACTGGAGTCACATGCAGAGTTCACAGAATAAAGGAAGGAGAAAAGAGCAGTGTTAGTGCTTTGTCCAGGGTGGAAGCCATGCTGGATGGGAGAGAGTAGTTGGTGCTCAGTAAGGAAAGGTATGATCTGTAGGTGGATACATTTTTCTAGGATTTTGGATATAGGGGAGAGGATGGCAATGGGACGGAAATTGGAGACGTTACAATTTTTGCCTCCTTTGTGAAGCAAAGAATGAAAGCAGAATGCCAGAGTTTGGGTACATAGGATTTGAGTAGAGACCTATTTATTAGGATGCTGATGGGAAAAGCTATAGAGTCAGAAGCTATCTTTAGGAAGGAGGATGGATTACATCATTTGTTTCTAGTTCCCAGGCTAACAGACTCTCAGAGGTTAATAGCCCTTTTGATCAGGTCAAGAACCAGAGCAATAAAATAAATTATGCATGCAAATTCTAGCCATTAACTCTGGCCTCAAAATAATAGGCAGACTGCCTTTATCTAGGCATCTCGGCTCCGATTTTTGACATCAAAGAATTGACTTATCAGCTTTGTAAAAGCAGAGTGCACTGTTACATTTTTGCAGTTCCACATTTAACACCATTTACAAATGACAGAATTATCTACAGAATTCTATCAGGTTAAGCTGGCAGCCTTCACCTATCTTCACAAAACGGCATATGCTTTAGGCTCCCCTACAAAGTTTAACAAAGTCCAAACAAATTCAATATTTCCATTTTTTTTTCATGTTCTGTCTTGTTTCACAAATATAATTATTGCTTTGTAATTCCACATTTGTCAATTTCCTGCATACCTCTCAACCTCTTAGTGCAAGAAATCTGGACAAAGCCATAAATACAAGTGGGACAAAGGCCCAGAAATAGGGGTGATTTTTAACTATTGCTCTTACAAACTTAGAAAGTTGATAGAATAACAGGTTTTGCAATAGCATGAATTTTCTGAAGGGTATGAAGTCTAAAATTCAATGTCCGTCATTATTTTCTAACTTTAGTTTTTAATGATTTGTCACTAATTTGCTAGAAAACCACAATTTTATGAAAAATGGACCAAAATATGGATGTTCTGCACAAATCTGTACAGTTGAGAGGTATGATTTCCAGGTTACTGATTTTAGTCTCCAAATGTTAATGAAATGAAGTAGGGCATATGCTTTCAAGTCCCCTACATATTTAACAAAGTCCAAGAAAGTCCAAGTTTTCCAGATTATTTTGTTCTATTCCTGTTCATCTCCATCTCCTAAACTCTGTCTCTGCATCTCCAGTGCACTTGCAATTCTTCTATTCAACTTCTTTGCTTTTCTCTCTCTCTCTCCCAATCATTTGCCATTGAAACACTGGGAAAGGTTTCACTGGCAGTCTCTCTGGTCTTTATTACCAGAAGAACAAGCAGCAGAATCTTCTCCTGTTTCACAGCTCACTTTCTGTTGTACAAACATTTGCATTTCTTCCTTAGCATGTACTTCATCAAAAAATGTTTTTGTTCCTCCAGGGAAAAATATTTTGAGGATAGCTGGGTACAGCAGTTTGAATTTCATGCCTGCTTCTTGAAATGCCTTACATCATGGAATAAATTATTCCTGTTCTGTCTGGTCTGCAATGAGTAGTCATTCTCTACAAACACTCTGAAGTCTCCCATTTTTATTACTTTGTCCTTCTTCCACAGTTTGGTCAGAATCAACTCCTTCTGCTGGTAAGATTGCATTTTTGCTATTAAAGGTCTAGGTTGTTTTCTCATAGTCAGGTTTGGAGCATACACACGATGTGCCCTTACAATTAACAATTATTGTTGTAGAATACCACTCCAGCTGCTTATGTGTACACTTTCATAAAATTAATACAATCTGTTCCTTCCAGGTTCCCTGGTACAGCAGAAAATCTAAGGTTTTCCCTATGTGCTCTGCCCTCTAAGTGTATTAGTTTTTGAAACATCTCTTCTTGTGCAGTCTCATATTCAGCCAGCCTTTTCTTCATTTCATTCCTCTGAGTTTTGCAGTTTTGTCACCATATCTGGATATCTGTTCAAATCTTCTTCCATTTTTTCCAGCTTTTTATTGTCTGTGTTGATATACTCCATCAGTGTTTCATTTATTTTAACCAGGTCTGTGTGCAGTTGCTTTATACTTTCCTCTAGGTTACGGGAAGTCATGTCTGGAACTTGCACTGCTTCTTTTTGAACAACTGCAGTACTTTTCCCAGTCTGTGTTTTTTCCTCAACTTTTGTAGCTGATTTTCCACCAGGTCCTTTATATTTCTTTTTTCATGGCATCTAGGCAGTGCACTTAGTAGTCCGTTACTGCACAGAAATCTAGGCACACTGTCTTTCTCTGCTAAGTTTCTGTTTTTAGACTGGGAGAGACAGAATTAAGCTGTTACTCAATGTGCAGGCATCTTGGAAATCCCTTCTGTTTTTTTTTGTTTTTTTTTTTAAGATCCAATGTTTCTCTTTACTAAGTGAAGAGGCTTTGAGCTCTAACATACTTAAATCAATGTGCCATGAACTTCCTCCCTAACTAAGATATGAGGTATACCATCCAGTCCCCCTTAAATAACAAGCTGTGGTTTCTCCTTCACAGCTAAAGTGGACAATTGATTGGATGTAATAGACATGCGGCGTGGCAAAGCAATATTGATCTCTATCCAGGTCTCAACAGCGAGCAGCATTAACAGCAGAAGCAGCCAGATGGTCCAAGGTCTCATCAAGAGAGACAGTGGAGAAGTCTAAATCAGACTCCACAGTAATCATCTAGAATTTAAACTTCTTTAACTTCCCCTTCAGCATGGAAGGGATATCATCTGTTGAAGACTCAGATGCCATCGTACCCTGAGGACTCAGATGCCATCTTATCCTGAGCAAGGCTTTAAGTTTCTTTTTCTCAAGATACATTTTCAAAGAAAACAGATGACTCGTAAAGTCTTAGGCACAAATGCTCGACAGATATAGCAATCCCTGTAGTCGTGCTTAGCATCCAGACAAAACAAATATTTAATATGGTGATCTCTGTGAGAAATATAAATTTTAGAGCCTTCTTTTTCACAGCCTTGATCAACTAATGCATTTAAATTTTATAATGCTTATTTCACACAGGGAAATCATTGTCTCAACTTATTAACATACTAACTAGACTTTTAGTGGACACACTGCTGAAATTAACACTTTTTCTGCTGTTATGTTATTGGGTTTAAATAGCACTGCACTTTTGCACCTTGTTGGGATTGTACTGTTGTTCACTTTTGCTTTGCTGACTGCAGTGGTATTAAGTTTAAATAATGCTGCACTATTGTGCCTTTTTGCTTTGGGAGTGTGACTCATTACTGGCATTATTTAAGATTCTACTGCAGTGTTGTCTGCTACTAATACTAGGTATAAAAAATAATTTGCTTATCTTAGTTACTGACTGCACTTTTTGATCACTGGTCTTGTCGTCTTTCTGCTTGTTACTGATAACTAAAGTGTTTTGGTATTTAAAGTCACTGCTCTACAGTACTATACTAAAGAGTACAATATAGCCTTTATGATATACCTTTATAACTTGGCTGACTACTACACTGTTACTGCACTTGAAACCTCTTATTTAGACTATAATTATTAAAGTTACTGCATCTGGATCCACTGAGTTAGACTACCCATTGTTCATTGTTTTTACTTGTTAGGCAGAAATCAAATTAGCCTATTGGGTACAGCTATTTGGTTAAATTTGCCACTGTTACTTATTTCTATATAGATTCCACATTGTAACTTTTATACTTCTTTTTTGCACTTGCGACTACTACAGTAGTCACAGCTCATTCATCTCATCTATCATTAAGCCAAATTTTAGCCATATCCTAGTTGAATCACCTTGTTCAAGCCCTGTCAGTTATCCTCTTCTGTCTTGTCCCAAAAGTAAGCAGAAAATGTTAATATTTAGTTAAGAGGTGGGGTATAAAGTGTTCAGAGATAATCATATATATGGCTAACACAGGGTTTATATTAGAAGAACAGAGGCAGGGGGTGAGCAGTGTCATATATCTATATATACCCAGGAGATGCTAGTAGGCTATTCAGGTTTTTGTGAGAACTGGTTGTGGGGCAAGGATTCTGAAAGAAGAGAAATGGTTTAAAGATACAGCAATCTGAAGATAACACAGGCATTTATCCTGGAGATATACACAAGCAAATCCACTGATTTGATAGGTGAATTTTTAGATAAGTTTTAAATGAGTTTGTGTTCTGAATGGATTTTGGTAGTAGTGGCAGGTGATTGTAAAATTCACCTACATCATTTGAATACAGAGAGTCACCTGCAGTATTGGATGATTTGGTTATTATATATTTTTCTCTTGAACACAAAATTCTATCAGGGAGCAGTGTTGTATTAAATTTAATGACTGTGCAGCTTTCTGACTTATAAAGAAGTCTGTATTGTAGTTACCTGAGAAAGAGCTACATGATGTAATACTTCTAATCAATTTAATTATCTGACGACTAGGCAGTGGTGTGTTCTGTTGTTACAGTTTACTGCAAATTTGGCTATTTTATTATAACATTGCTCAAGTTTGGACAGTTATAAGATTTGAAGGCTAGTGAAGACTGGGGCAGCATAGGTGACAGATGGTAGTAAGGAAGCAGTGGCAATATGCCTTCTGGCCATGTCAGTGAGCTAGGTTTTACTGTGTATAATGCACCTAGTATTTTTATGCATTCTTTATCCATGTTCGGTAGACTGTGGTCAAATTTTAACTGGTCATTTATAATGATACCCAGTCATTTTGAGTGCTTTAATTGTAATATCATGGTGCGGCTGGCAGAGGTGACAGTGAATACAGTTATTTTGACAGAGAGGTGTTTTAGGGCAAATAACAGCAATTTAGTTTTTTTCAAGGTTTAGTGATAGTCTTGAATTATTTACCTATGGTTCAATGGACAAGGATTGCTGTGTAAGGACTTGGAGTTTAGAGAAAGACTTGTCAGATCAGATTAGGGTTGAGTCATCAGCATTTTAAACTAGGGAAGCATTTTTTGTAGCATTGCAGAGATCATTGATGAAAATCCAAAAACACCACCAAAGTCCAGAAACTGAAAAAAGGCAAATACGACAGACCAGTGAAAGCCAACCAGATTTAATAAACTCTAGCACCTCGGCAATTACTGTCTTCAATGGAGTATAACATTCAATGCTAAAACACACCTTATATACAGTAAAAGCTCATAGGCAATAACACAATTAACTACTTAACTCATCATTCAATTGCATTGTTATACTCAAACTTTCCAATTACAAGACATATTCATCCTCTCAGGACTTAAAGTGCCAAATTTCAAAATAAACAGAGCTTCTTTATACAGAAACAATTTTTAACATAAAAAAATCATCACTTTTCTATTCTTTCTAAAACAGTGCCCTGCAAGGCCATAGGATCCCCATTATGAAATTCTAAAAATGTTGTGCAAAAGGGCTTTCATATTTCCGATTTTTGATATCCCTAATATGCTCTTGGAGAGGGAGCTTGAAGGCCGTCTTACTCTCCCCTATATAGAACTTATTGCATGGGCACTTTAATGCATATACAATACGTTCTGTATTACAACAGAAATGATCTAATACATTAAATTTACAACCATTAATATACTGAAAAGTTTGTACCACATATTTACATGAAATTCATTTACCACAAGGGTAAGCATCCTTTAAATAGGGAGCTCTACAAATATTATGACATTGAGTTTTAAATTTACTATGTACAAGTCTATCTGTAATACTACACCTCTTTCTGAAAGAAAAAACTACAGTTGTGTACACTTACCATAAATGCAGATGCTCGAGTGTATTCACTGTTGCAGTCATCATATTTGGGTTATCTGCTTTCAGTAGCCCTCAGTCGGCTTGATTATCAAAGTCTTGGGTCCTGCGTCGGTTGCTGTCTTATCTTCAATGACGTCAGGTAGTCAGGGGTATAAAGCATACAGCCAATGCCATTACATCAGTTTTTCTTGCCCCAGATGTCAGGTCCCCCCTTAATGGGAAGCAATTATATATATATATATATATATATATATATATATATATATATATATATACAAGGTTATACCTCCAACAAAAAAGCAAATACACCAAAAAGTTTTTAAGCATAGTAAAGGAGAGTAGAGGTATAGCCAAAAGAAGTCATGGAGCTGGAGGGAGGGTAACCAGGACTGCAACAGTGAATACACTCGAACATCTACATTTATGGTAAGTGTACACAACTGTACTATATTCTTCATGTTTTACTGTTGCAGTCATCACATTTGGGTAGATTCCCAAAGCTAAGGATAAGAGGAGGAATATAGATAGCATTAGCACCAGCTATAAGGCCCTGCAAGACTGCAGTGGCAAAGCCAGCTCTGGATTTAGAGAAAATTGGTAAATGGTAATGCTTGGTGAAAGTATGTAGAGAACTCCAGGTAGCAGCTTCTAGGACGTCCCTGGCAGGGATACCTCTGAGAAAGGCTGTAGAGGTAGATGCAGCCCTGGTTGAATGGGGTCTAATCCCCTGTGGGATAGGTTTTCCATGGTGCTTATAGCAGAAATTAATGTAATGGCCTATCCATTTAGAAATTGTTTGCTTTGAAATAGCCTTCTCCTCTGCCCCTGCAGCAAATGCCACCAGCAGTTGTTCAGATTTCCTTTGAGGTTTATTCCTGTCCAAGTAAAATCTAAGTTGCCTGTGCACATCTAAGGAGTGCAATATTCATTCCCCTTTGTTCTGTGGATTACAAAAGAAGGTTGGCAAATGAATGGACTGATTAAGAGCCACACTGGATTCCACCTTGGGCATGAAGGAGGGATTGGTCCTGAGGGACACCCTGTCCGCATGAAAGATGATGAAAGGCTCCACTGCCATAAGGGCCTTTAATTCAGATAATCTTCTTGCTGAAGTGATGAAGGCTGTTTTCCAAGAAAGGAATTTTAACTCTGCACTTGCAGCTGGCTCAAAAGGAGGAAAGAGTGAGTTTTTCCAAAACAAAGTTAAGGTCCCAGGCTGGAGTTGGGGCTCTCCTGGGTGGTCTTAAGTTTTTGGCCCCTCTGAGGAACTGCTTGAGCAGTGGATGAGAGAAGAGGGGTGGTTCTGTGTTGTAATGAGCTGAAATGGCTGAGGCATGAATTTTGATGGAGGAAAAAGAAAGGCCCTTGTGAAGCATCTCAGTTAAGTATTGAAGAATCTGAGGTAAATTGGTCACTGATGTGCCCATCCCTTGAGTTTGGTTCCAGGCACAGAATCTTTTCCATTTTTCAGCAAAAGATTTTCTAGTACTAGGCCTCGTTGCCTCCAAAATGACACCTAGTACTTGTTTACTGAGGGATGGTAGCAGAGAGATTAGGTAATTAGCCAAGCTGCCAGGTTCAGGGTTTGAAGCTGAGGGTGAAGAATCTGGCTCTCCTGCTGTGACAGCAGGGCAGGGGTCTGAGGCAGGTGCCATGGAGCCAGCAGTGACAAACTGCGCAAGAGGGGGTACCCATGTTGGCGTGGACAGTCCGGTGCAATCAGTAACGTCCTTGGTTTGTCCTATTTGATCTTTAGTAGTACTTTGGAGAGGAGAGGCAGAGGAGGAAAGGCATAAACTGAAGGACAGAGCATCCACTTTCCAAGCTTGTTTGCGGGGAGTCCTTGTGCAGAATTTGTCCCAATTGGTAGTTCTGGGGGGAGGCAAACAGGTCTATGTCTGGGCTCCCCCATTCGTTTATCAACATGTTGAAAGTCTTTGGTTCCAGTTTCCACTCGTGTGGGTCCATGAGATTTCTGCTTAGTTCGTCTGCCAGTGTATTTAGTTTTCCTGGCAGGAATTGAGCTTGTAGATGCACTTGGTAGCTCAAGGCTGTGTTCCACAGAGCCATGGCTAGTCTGCAGAGGGGGTAAGAATGGGTACCCCCCTGCTTGTTTATGTATCACATAACAGTGGTGTTGTCCGTCTTTACCATTAATTGTTCTGGAAGAATGTAGTCCTTGAAGGCTGTCAGAGCATTCTGTACAGCTAACATTTCTTTTTGATTGATATGCAGGTGCATTTGACTTGGGTTCCATTTGCCCTGAATGCACTTCCCTGCCAAATGAGCCCCCCATGCGTAGTCTGATGCATCTGTTGTTAGGGTTTAGGCGGCAGGGGGTAGAGTGAATGGTAGTCCCTTGTTTTGGTGGCAGGCCTCTGCCCACCAAAGGAACTCCAACCGTAGGCAAGGTATGATAGGAATCATTGCTTCTAGATCCTGAGAATGTTGATACCATAGGCTTTTTAGATACCATTGTAGTTTCCTCATATGCAGTCTTGCATATGGAATTAGTAGAATGCAGGAGGCCGTGAACCCCAAGGCTTGCAGTATTTGCCTTGCAGATAGCAGAGTTTTTGTGGCCATTAGTTTGAATTAAGCTGTCAAATGAATCTGTTTCTCTGGCATGAGGAAAGCCATCTGGGAAGTTGTGTTCAAGCTTGCTCCCAGGAATATAATTTGTTGACAGGGTACCAGATATGATTTGTTTTCATTTATGGTGCATCCCAGACAAGTTAGCACCTTTTGTACAAATGCCAGATGATTCAAAAGTATGTCCTGGCTTTCTGCCTGAATTAGACAATCGTCCAGGTATGGGTATATTTGGATATTTCTTTGCCTGCAAAATGCAATGACTGGAGCTAGGCACTTTGTGAATACCCGGGGCATAGCAGATAAGCCAAAGGGAAGTGCAGAGAACTGATAGTGCATATAGCCTGCTTTAAAGCATAGGTATCTTCTGCAAGATTCCCTGATTGGGATGTGCAGGTAGGCTTCCCTTAAATCCAGTGTTGCCAACCAGGCATCTTTGCCTAGCATAGGAAGTAAGTGGTGAAGAGTTAGCATCTCGAATTTTGGAATCACCAAAAAGGTGTTTAAGATAGAAAGGTCCAGGATAGGATGCCGTGAGTTGTCTTTTCTGGGTACCAGGAAAAGTCTTGAGTAGAAACCTTGTCCCTTTTCCTCTTCTGGTACAGTTTGAATAGCCTTTATGCTTAAGAGAGAGCGTACTTGCTTTTGAGCCTCTGCCCACTGATTTGGGGATAGATGTGGCTAACCGTTTGGAGTTGGTAACGTATGGAAGTGAAATCTGTATCCTTGGGAAACTATATTTAAAACCCATTTGTCTAGGTAATGAGTTCCCAGTTTTTTGCATGCAGAGCAATCTTCCTCCCTAAAGGAGCAGTCAGTTAAGAAGTGCTTGGAAGTTTTAAAGTTAAGTTGTTGAGACAGTTTACCATAGGGGGGAAGACTTACTACTCCCTGATTCAGAAGTGGGAGCCCCCCCACTGCTTAGTCCTGTGCGTACCCTGGGATTGAAGCCTGGGTGTTCTGCTGGTTCTGGATTTGGACTGAAGACCTGGAAGAGGCAGGAAAAGACCAATTCTTAGAGGACCAATGCCTACTAAATCTTTGAGGGTGTACTTCTAGGAAATCTTTAACAGTTTGCATAGATTTAGCTTTTTTCTCCATCTTTTTAAGAACTTCTTCTGCTCTGTTGCCAAACAGGCAGTCCTGATTTAAGGGAGCATCCAGCAATTTAGCTTTAACATGATCTGGCAAAGATTACTCCTTAAGCCAAGCATGCGTTCTAAGTACAGATCCAGTGACAGTAGTCCTGCAAGATGCCTCTAGTGAATCAAAACCACATTGTAAAGTATGCTTTCCAACCTGTTCAACAGAATGCATTAAATCCTGTAAATCCTTATTTTCAGCACAGTCAGGAATCAACATCATTTTCCATTTAAGCAATCCAATAATATGTTGCTGATACTTTAACATATGAAACTGGCAGTTTAAGGCCCTAATGGCCAAAGTTGCAGAAGAGTGTAATTTCTTACCCCATCTATCCATCGCCCTGGAGTCTCTATCAGAGGGGGTAGGATTTTTGGCAGTAGTAGCCCTTGGGTCCCTGTGAAATGGTCTCAGGATCCGCAGTAGGATTTTTAAAAAGGAACTTGTGAGAGTCAGGAACCCTGTAATATCTATCAGGTTTGCTGGGAGCAGGAGGTAAAGAAGTCAGGGGCCAAGCTAGATTCCGAAAAGGCATCATCAACAATGTCTAGTACAGGAGGGACAGCTAAAGGCCTGTATTGGGGCTGGGAATCCCTAAGCCTCTTTTTAGGATCAGAGTAATCCTGGCTTTCCCAGCAAAAGTGCTCCCTAAGAGTATGCAGGGATTCACCAAAAGAGAAATTCTCTGGGGGGGGGGGGGGAGCAGAGGGAATAGAGTTCTCTGCATCAGAATCCTCATAGGTAGATAAGGGTAAATCTGGGTCATCAGAGGAAACATAAATTCAGAATCCTGGTCAGAAGTATCATAAGCAAATTCAGTCCTAGGTCTCTTAAAGGGGGAAGGCTGGCTTCCCCTGATTAAAGTAATAAGGCCTTCAGCCATTCTTATTACTTGTTTTTTAGGCATAGAGGCCTGACCAAGCGGTCTGGGCGTCTGTTTTCTAGGCATGGTTTGAGTTTTAGGCCTTGAAGAAGAAGATGGCATCAGTTTAATATGTAAGTCAGTAGGCCTGAATACACCCTCAGAAGCCGGTGCCTGCACAGCGGCTCCGGACCCATCCAAGGTAGAGACATCCGCAGGTTCCACAGTTGAAGCATCTCGCGGCATACCGGACTCAGAATGCGCCTCAGTAGAGGTCTGCAAATCTGAAGTAGCAGGTATCAGGGGCTGCAAAAGCGCCTCACTGAGTACCGGCGAACTGGCGACTGGCTTAGGAGAAGCGTCGTCGGCAGCTTTGGAACTAGGCGGCCTGTCTATCTTTATCTTTGCATTTTTTCGGAATGTCAGTAGTCGGATGGCTTACTGAAGACATATCTGGATAATTGAACCAAGTACCAAAATATTTAGAAACGTAAATATACCGACGATGAATAGTTTGTTGCTTAAATAAGGCACAAAACCGACAGCGAGGTACGTCATGGTCAGGGCCTAGGGAAGGAATACAGTATGAATGAAAATCTTTGTGAGGTATTTGCTTTCCACAAGAAATACAGTTATTTACTTTTACTGACATTGGATTAGAGCAAGAAAAAGTTTCCCCAACGGGGTATTTATCTTTGGTAAAAGACTTCTGTTCTGAAACTCAAAAACGAAAATTTTAGGAGTCTGCCGACCGGCACTTGCGAACTGCTTCTGCTTCGGGCACTGCAGGGCAAGAAAGACTGATGTAATGGCGTCGGCTGCGTGCTTTATACCCCTGACTACCTGACGTCATGGAAGATGAAACAGCAACCGACGCAGATCCCAAGACTTTGATAATCAGGCCGACTGAGGGCTACTGCAAGCAGATAACCCAAATGTGATGACTGCAACAGTGAAACACGAAGAATATCTGGGGTAGTACACCGCCCATCAAATTCTTTATATTTCAAAAGGTAGTTCCAATACTGTTTTATAGTTGAAACTACTTCATCACTCAATAAGTCATGTCATGACCCAATATATTCTCTTATCTTCTTTTATATGACTAATATTACTACTCAAGCTGCATTTCCTATTCCCAACATTATTTTTCTTAACTTTGCAAAGTGCTCCCTTCACTATACTTTCTTCATATCCCCTTGAGACAAACACATCTGCTGTTTTATTATATTCCTTTTCCAAATTGATTTCAATATTACATAAACGTTTGATTCTCATGAAATCACCATATGGGAGGTATTTGAGAAGATGGAATGGGTGAAAACTAGTACAGTGGAAAAAATGATTAACATCTCCAAATTTTCTGTGTACTGTAGTAGTTATACCACCATCACCACTAATACCTACTAAACATAAATCCAAAAAAAACTACTTGCTTACCATATGCTGAGGTCTCGAATATTAGACCAAATCTATTATTATTCAACTCATCTACAAAATTCTCAACCTTTTTACTACCTCTTTTGCAAAGAAATATAAGATTGTCTATATATCTATAATATTGGCAAACATGTTTTTTGAAAAATATATTCTTATACACATATTCATACTCAAATAGGCCCATCAATATGTTAGCGTACATGGGTGTGAAAGGGGCACCCATAGCTGTACCTTGCTTCTGATGATACAATGTGCCATTAAACTCGAAAAAATTATTTTTCAAACTAAACTCTATTAACTCGATACTATACATAGCTACAGAACTTTCACCCAATGCGAGACCCAATGCTTCAATACCAAAATTATGTTTAATACTAGTATATCAACTTTTGGCATTGATCACCAAACAGAACATGTCTTCCTCCCATAGAGTGTTCTTTATTTCATTCAAAAAAATCAAAAGATTCCTGAATATAAGAAAAGTACAGTTTTGTACCTACCATAAATGTAGATGTTCGAGTGTCTTCACTGCTGCAGTCATTACACTTGGGTTATCCTGCTGTCAGGCGGTCCCGCAGTCGGCCAGAGTTCCAAAGTCTTGGTCCGGCGTCGGTTGCTGTCGCTTCTTCCCTGACATCAGTGCGCCAGGGGTATATAAGATGCAGCCGATGCCATTTTCTTCAGTTTTTCTTGCCCCAGATGTCAGGTGCCCCCAAATAGGTAGGCAATACATATTGCTAATAAAACATACAATAAAGGTAAAAAACAAAACCTTCAGTTACCAGCAAATACACCACATAGGTAGTATAGGGTTGAAAGGTATAGAAAAGTCCCAGCTAAGAAAGAGGGGCTGGCAGGTGGGTAACTTGAACTGCAGCAGTGAAGACACTCGAACATCTACATTTATGGTAGGTACAAAACTGTACTGCGTTCATCATGTTTCACTGCTACAGTCATTACACTTGGGTTGAATCCCAAAGTTGAGGTAGGGTGGCTGGTTCTATAGAGGATTTGGGGTGGCTATGAGGCCCTGCAGCACTACAGTGGCAAAGCCAGCTCTGGATCTAGAATAAAGAGGCAAGTGATAATGCTTGGTAAAGGTGTGTACTGAACTCCAAGTTGCAGCTTCCAAGATATCTTTAGTAGGTGCTCCTCTAAGGTAGGCATTGAAGTGGCCGTTGCCCTGGTGGAATGTGGCCTAATGTTACTAGGTACAGGTTTCCCATGCTGTGTGTAGCAGAACCGGATACAGTGTCCTATCCACTTTGAAATGGTCTGCTTTGAAATAGCCTTTCCTGTGATCCTGCAGCATATGCTACAAACAATTGCTCAGTTTTTCTGAAAGCTTTTGTTTTGTTCAAGTAGAAACGTAATTGTCTGTGTATGTCCAAAAAATGCAGAAGTCTCTCCCCTTTATTCTGGAGATTTGGATACAAAGTAGGCAAGTGAATAGTTTGGTTAAGAGCCACACTGGATACCACCTTAGGCATAAATGAAGGGTTTGTTCTTAAAGAAACCCTATCTTGGTGAAAAATGATAAAAGGCTCCACTGCCATTAGTGCCTGTAACTCTGAGACTCTTCGTGCTGAGGTTATGGCCAGAAGCAGAGCAGTTTTCCATGATACATATTTTAATTCTGCTGAATTGGCTGGCTCAAAAGGAGGTAAAGTTAGTTTTTCCAAGACAAAACTGAGGTCCCAAGTAAGTGTTGGTGCTCTCCGGGGCAGTTTTATGTTTTTAGCCCCTCTGAGGTACTGTTTTAGCAATGGATGAGAGAAAATAGGAGGATCTGTGTTGTAATGAGCCGAGATGGCAGAGGCGTGGATATTAATGGATGAAAAGGATAGTCCTTTGTCCAGCATCTCAGTTAAGTACTGTAATATCTGAGGAATATTTCGGACAAGAGGGTCAAAGCTTTGAGCCTGGTTCCAGACACAGAATCTCTTCCACTTTTCTGAATAAGATTTCCTGGTGCTAGGCCTCCTGGCCTCCAAAATGACATCCATAACAACTTTAGAGAGAGGTGTTGTCTGCTTGACTAATGAATCTGCCATGCAGCCAGGTTTAAGGTTTTGAGCTGACTGTGCAGGATCTGATTGTTTTGCTGAGTCAGAAGGTGTGGAGTTTGAGGTAAAATCCATGGTGGGCCTTGAGCTAAGTTCTTTAAGATTGGGTACCAGTGCTGGCGTGGCCAGTCTGGGGCAATCAGAATTATCTGTGGTTTTTCTTGTCTGGCTTTTAGGAGTACCTTTGAAAGGAGAGGCAGTGGTGGGAAGGCATAAACTTTTAGGCTTTTCCAGCTGAACGAGAGAGCATCCACTTTTACGCCTGTGTGTGGTAAGTCCTTGTGCAGAATTTTTGTAGTTGGCAATTCATTGGGGAGTCCAAATAGTACAACCTCTGCGAGTCAGGCAGCTGCAGGGTCCCAAAGAGCAAAGTATTCAAACAAAAAGAAAACAGGACCAGCATACAAGATATTCTTTATTCGCTCTCCATACCAACCAGCAGTCATCCAAATATCTGCACCAAATGTCCATTTCAACCATGTAAATGTTATGAGAGTTGTCGTGATTCAGGGGGTGCCACATTGGAATCACAGCTTAAGGCTAGGAAAAAGAAAAAGTTCCAAAGGGATTTAGATGATTATACCAGAGGGGATCCCTTTAATTTTACAAACAAAAACAAACATGTACGATTTTCTCCTTCGAATCGTACCTATCCCAAGAGGAAACAGACTAAATCTATCCTTAAGAAAGGCACATATAACTATACTAACACTTCAGCTGATGAATATTCATCCTCATGTCTTGACACTGATTCAGGGGGTGCCACAGGCTCACCAGTATCCAAGAGAAGAAATTCTGTCACCTCACAGGATTTACACGTAGGAGGAGGGGGGGCAGGAAACATAAAAGATGTGGACAACATGGAAACCCTATTAGAGATGTTTGTGACCAAACAACCACTGTAAACATTACTAATAATTCATCACATGTCCTCTCCTCCTCTGAAATTGACATTCTTAATAAAGGATTATCATTCATCCCTGTTTTATTGTTTCTGAAGAAAGTTTTGTTCAAGATATTGTTTCATTTTGTAGAAATCTTAACCTTAAACTATTTTTCCAGGAACAAGAACCAAAGATCTCTGATGAATTTAAATACCATAGGTCTTCGTTCATGCCACCCATGAATCACCAAGTTTACATGTTTCAACAAGCCATCATCAAAGATCTACATTTTCAATTTAGATCAATTCCACCATTACCTAATAATGTATGCAAAATTTGCATGGAAAATATCAACACATTGGCAAACAATCACAATCTAGTCATAATTGGTGCTGACAAAGGTGGTTCTGTAGTGATTCAGGATACATTACAATATGATCATGAAGCACTGAACCAATTATCCAACACACGCTATTACTCGGAACTCACCATTGATCCCACACCAGTATTCAAGGAACAGATTGATTCTTTCCTTAGTTTAGCTGTTGCAGAAGGTATCATCACTCAAAACACACAGCATCAACTCACTATTGCCAACCCTTGTCCACAATACATTTATTTCCTACCTAAAATACATACCCGGCAGACCCATTGTTTCAGGTAGAAATTCATTAACAGAACCATTATCTCTATTCCTTACCAAATTTCTTAAGCCCCTTTTACAATGTGTCCATTCTAGAATTCAAGATACCACGGAATTTTTACAGATTATCTCTGATACACAGCTTGAGCCCGACTGGTTACTTTGCATATTGGATGTAAAATCATTATATACCAACATACCACATTGGGCTGGCCTAGAGGCGTTGAAATACTGGCTCAGCAAAATATACAAGCCAGGTTTCAACACCCTTTTGTTATGTTTAACAGAACATGTTTTGACAAAAAATGTGTTTTTTTACAAAGACAAATGCTATTTACAAACCAAGGGGACAGCTATGGGGGCATCTTTTGCACCCGTATATGCCGATTTGTTCATGGCATACTTTGAAGAACAGGTTATTTACGACAACTCTCATAACATTTACATGGTTGAAATGGACATTTGGTGCAGATATTTGGATGACTGCTGGTTGGTATGGAGAGCGAATAAAGAATACCTTTCGGAATTTGTTTCTTATTTAAACGAAAATAAATGGGGGATTGAATTTTCTGTTAGCTATGATAGAGATAAAATTATCTTCTTAGATGTATTGGTTTGCCGTGCATCTGATCATACGCTGACTACAGAAATTCATCGTAAATTCCCCCAAAATAATTCACTTCTCCATGCAACCAGCATTCATCCTCCTCACATCTGCAAAAACATTCCTAAATCACAATTCATGCGCATTAAATGCATTTGTTCTGATCAGCACACTTATAGACACTTCAGAGATGATTTAGTACATCGATTCCATGACCGTGGGTATAAAATGGGTCAACTATTACATACCAAACACACAGTTGACCAGATGGAACGCACTGAATTGCTTCATTACAAAACTATACACAAATCACCTTCAGTAACACCTAGATTTATCACCACATATGGGCGGAATACCAACATATTGATGCAAATTGTTCAACAATAATTGGAACATATTAACATGTGAACCTAGACTTCAGGACATTCTTGGAGACAGATGTTCGTTTTCCTTTTGGAAAGGCAAAAATCTATCTGCCTTTTTTAATAACTTTAAACATCTTGAGAAGAAAGGTACCAAAAGTATCCAGACCACATTATCAGGGGATCCATTAATTGGTTGCTTCCCTTGTGGACACTGTATCTATTGTAACATCATACTCAAAACCACCAGTTTCAGCAGTCAAAACACCCCTCAAGTATTCAATATAACATTTTTTGCTAATTGTTCCTCAGATTGGGTCATTTATTTGGCCAAATGCACATGCCCTGCATTCTATATTGGCCAAACCTCCAGACCCTTGAAGCTTCGAATCTCTGAACACTTTAGTGATATCAGACACAAGAGAGACACCAATGCTTTATATAAACATTCTTTGGTACATCCAAAGGCTACTTTTAGTTTTACCATTATTGATAAAATTAGGAGATCCAGGCATAACAAATCAGGTTGGCATAATTTATTAAATTCAATGGAGAAAAAATGGATCATTAAACTTGGTGGGCTCTTTAAGCCAGGTCTGAATGAGCATATGTAATTAAGCACATGACTCACTTGAGTATTTAAATACAGGTTCTTTTTTGTTGTTTTTTTAAACACTGAAGAAGGCTTTGTTAAATATTTGCCGAAACCAGTCTGTTTTTCAAGAACCTCAATCAATACATTTATTTTCAAGGTGCCTTGTATGCTGGTCCTGTTTTCTTTTTGTTTGAATACTTTGCTCTTTGGGACCCTGCAGCTGCCTCACTCGCAGAGGTTGTACTATTTGGAGTTTCCTGTTTCTTCTCTGTGGTTGGCCTGTGGCACCTTCTGCAGTTTTAACTGCACTATTGGATTTATATATCTTTTGGACCTGTCTTTGGCTGAGTTCACCTATTTGGAAATTTAACTTGCTGTTTGCTGTTTTTAAACAACCTCGGGTACTTTCCATTTTTTCTCAAGAACTATGTAATTTCAAGACTTTTATGTTTGGCCTGCCTGCCTTGACTGGATTATTATTTGTTAGCTGCCTTTACCACAAACAAAGATGCTTCGTGGCTCATTTGTTGGCGTCTCTCTTCATTGATTTTTGGCTTAGTTGCTGCACATGTCTCTTCATTTGTTCCAGCAGAGGGAAGTTTAAGAGATTATATTTTTGAGGTTGCCTGTTCTTTTTTCAAAGTTCACAACAAACTGATGTGTGTTTTTTCAACCAAGCGACACCATTTAGATGTTCGCCATCAGCAAGACATCATTAAGTACTGGTTTTCTTAAACTCTTTTTGTTAACCACTGTGGAGTGTTTTCAGAAGATTTGAATGCATCTGCTGACTTTGTTTTTTTGTTTTCTTGTCTTTACAATAAGACAATCTATACATGGACTTTTATTAACAAGTTAATATGTTTTTTCTTTATGCTGGGCAAAGTATTGTTCATTGTGAACCATATGAATATTTTCGAAAATTGTATTTCGTTAAATATTAATAGTTTAACGGATTGGTTTACACAGTATACACATTACTTTATTTATAATATTCGGCCTATTGGGGACCAACATTTAATTTAAAGATGGTGTTATACTTCATGTCTATTCTTAAACATTTAGGCAAGACCTGTGGGTGAGTTAAATGAAAGGTTTTTATGGTAACAACAGCTTATTATGTGCCTTTGTTAACCAAACAGTTCTACCCCCCCCTTTTTTTGCTATACTGAAGCACATTTTTGGATGTATATCAATATACAACTGCCTATAGTGGTTTATATGTTATTCTCTTGGTCACCACATTTTTTATAGTTTATGTGCTTCAGCATTACAACCCAAATATAGATATTTGGCTATACTCTTAGCTAGGTGAGGTTAATATTTGACTTTTTACTCAACATACATTGAGCTCGGTTTATATTCATAGGGTGTTTTCAATAATTGCATTTTCTTGGGTAACACCCATAACTGAAGCTTAAAATTTACATGTTTTTTATTGACAATGGGTATCCATCTAGTTGGTGGTGCTTTGTATCATTAGTTATATGGCATTTGTGTTTTTCACTATTGTTATGATAAGCTGTGCTTAGTTCACATTATATTTTAACATTCATATTATTTGAACTGATGTCTTTAGTATTTTTAACATATTAGGTAGATGGCTTATTTCTATCTAAAATTGATAATCTGGGGAGCTGGGTGTCTTATAGTTGGCAACAATACATTTATGCCTTTGTTTTGTTACTGGGGCTCATACAAGATATACAAATCACCATTGTGGTTAACACCAGGTGTGACATTTCTTTATAGCAATTCAAGTAATAGGTGTTGTTTCCACCTTCTTTGATATGGAGGTGGTGTGAGTCCTTATTAATATGATTTTTGATGGCATATTCACTGGTTTCCTATACATCCTTGTCACGCCTTGCTTTTATGTTCTTTTCTTGTTTTAATAGTAAGCTCAGTATTAATGGCAATATTGGTCCCATCAAGTTTTTTTGGGCTCAATAGTAGACAATCTTGCTGTTAGACATTTGTTAATATCAAACCATTTATATATGGTTTCTGATGACCGTCACTTTTGCTTGGCCTCACTTTTTTGAACTGCTACATCGGGATTGTTTTATTGTTGTATGACTCTATAGCATCAGAATCAACCTCTACACATTTTTCTATTATTTTTTAGATTTTCATTCCATATTAGTTTGAGCTATTGTACACTTGGCCTAATACTACAATACTTAACACAAGTTGTGCATTAATTAGAATTTTTTATACATTTCCACATTACGGGCCTTTCAATCTATTTAAGATTATCATCAGTAAGATTTTAGATCTCGTTTTTTCAGCCTGTTGTCAAATATTATTCCAACTATCATTTTGAGTAAGGAGCCATATGATGCTTCGGACCTAAGGTTTATTGGTTCAGACAGGACCGGCAATATACCCAATCCAGGTGAATAGTCCCTTTGGGAATATTTTCACATTTAGTTATGTCAGCTATAATATTATATCGGTCTGCTGCTTATTGATCCTATGCTGAACCGGCTCACGTCTATTTAACTTTGGTATTATTTTGGACAGCGGTCTTTATTAATATATTTAAACATGGAATTGCATCATTTAATAAATGGGCTGTCTTCTGACAGAGACGATCTTTCTGTTTTTGGAATTGGTCCCCTTGGTGAAAAGTTGGATGACCTTGGCAACACAAGCCTTGATGAAAATTGTGTAAACATTTTTTCAAATCTTAACAAACATATGAGATCTTTGAAAAGTAACGTTTGGCATTACAAACTTTTTCGTGCATACTTACTCAAAGGCATCACTCCACGAGGGTTATGAGTACGTACCCAACCATTGGTTAATTCCCCTGATGATCTTCTATTGAAATAATGGAATGAAATTCAACAAGAAACAACCCTGAAATTTGTTGAAGTACTACCAAATTTCCATAATAGAGTCATTGAACAAGAAATTAAATCCATTGCTTCTCTTAGTGATAGGGCCAAGCAATTTGAGGGTCAGACCATATATACAAATAGTATCAAGAACATAAGCAAGGAACTTATGACACTGGAATCACAGCTTAAGGATAGGAAAAAGAAAACGTTCCAAAGGGATTTAGATGATTATACCAGAGGGGATCCCCTTAATTTTACAAACAAAAACAAACATGTACGTTTTTCTCCTTCGAATCGTACCTATCCCAAGAGGAAACAGACTAAATCTATCCTTAAGAAAGGCACATATAACTATACTGACACTTCAGCTGATGAATGTTCATCCTCATGTCTTGACACTGATTCAGGGGGTGCCACAGGCTCACCAGTATCCAAGAGAAGAAATTCTGTCACCTCACAGGATTTACACGTAGGAGGGGGGGGGGGGGCAGGAAACATAAAAGATGTGGACAACATGGGAACGCTTATTAGAGATGTTTGTGACCAAACAACCACTGTAAACATTACTAATATTTCATCACATGTCCTCTCCTCCTCTGAAATTGACATTCTTAATAAAGGATTATCATTCATCCCTGTTTTTTTTTGTTTCTGAAGAAAGTTTTGTTCAAGATATTGTTTCATTTTGTAGAAATCTTAACCTTAAACTATTTTTCCAGGAACAAGAACCAAAGATCTCTGATGAATTTAAATACCATAGGTATTCGTTCATGCCACCCATGAATCACCAAGTTTACATGTTTCAACAAGCCATCATCAAAGATCTACATTTTCAATTTAGATCAATTCCACCATTACCTAATAATGTATGCAAAATTTGCATGGAAAATATCAACACATTGGCAAACAATGACAATCTAGTCATAATTGATGCTGACAAAGGTGGTTCTATAGTGATTCAGGATACATTACAATATGATCATGAAGCACGGAACCAATTATCCAACGCACGCTATTACTCGGAACTCACCATTGATCCAACACCCGTATTCAAGGAACAGATTGATTTTTTCCTTAGTTTAGCTGTTGCAGAAGGTTGATTCACTCAAAACACACAGCATCAACTCACCATTGCCAACCCTTGTCCACAATACATTTATTTCCTACCTAAAATACACAAGGACCTTCAACACCCACCCGGCAGACCCATTGTTTCAGGTAGAAATTCATTAACAGAACCATTATTTCTATTCCTTACCAAATTTCTTAAGCCCCTTTTACAATGTGTCCGTTCTAGAATTCAAGATACCACAGAATTTTTACAGATTATCTCTGATACACAGCTTGAGCCCGACTGGTTACTTTGCACATTGGATGTAAAATCATTATATACCAACATACCACATTGGGCTGGCCTAGAGGCGTTGGAATACTGGCTCATCCAAACTGAAATATACAAGCCAGGTTTCAACACCCTACCCTTTTGTTGTGTTTAACAGAACATGTTTTGACAAAAAATGTGTTTTTTTACAAAGACAAATTCTATTTACAAACCAAGGGGACAGCTATGGGTGCATCTTTTGCACCCATATATGCCGATTTGTTCATGGCATACTTTGAAGAACAGGTTATTTACAACAACTCTCATAACATTTACATGGTTGAAATGGACATTTGGCGCAGATATTTGGATGACTGCTGGTTGGCATGGAGAGCGAATAAAGAATACCTTTCGGAATTTGTTTCTTATTTGAACGAAAATAAATGGGGATTGAATTTTCTGTCAGCTATGACAGAGATAAAATTATCTTCTTAGATGTATTGGTTTGCCGTGCATCTGATCATACGCTGACTACAGAAATAAATCTTTCTTTTTACTCAAAGTTTGCAAGACATCCCATTCAGATTTGATTAGATTATACTTAACCTGATTCTTACATTCAACAAACTCTTTAAAAATATTTTCAACAGAATAATTCACAGTGATCAAAAATTGCTGTACACACTCATGGTTAAAAGGGGGAATGAACTGTGTTTTAAAAGGCACTACATTCATATTTAAATTTCAATAAGCATTGCATTCACTAATACTACGTGGCTCTGAAAGACATGGATAAAAACTTAAATCAGTGTCATATAAGCTATCAGATAAATGTTGCATAGGATTCATATTTTCATTATTCTGAAAAAAATTACAGATGTGCAACTTTTTTAATCATATAAAGTCTAGGTATGATGACTATGTTGAAAAGTATGAGGCCTAGTACAGATCTTTGTGGGACACCAATAGTTACAGGCAAGATGGTAGAGAAATGTTTTTTCCATGTCACTGCTGTGCCCTGTTTGAGAGGTAGCTATGGAACCACTGCAGTGAAGAGTTGGTGAGCCCTAAGGATGAGCGTTTGTTAAGATCCAAAGAATCTAAAATGCCTGAGGAAGAAGAAGAGGAAACAAGGTTAGAATGGATAACATCTGAAAGGGGTTGAGCTGAGAGAGATCCAGAATCAGTCTCAAGGTGTTTTCCTTCCTGAAGACCAGAAACATTCTGGAGTAAAACCCCTTCCCCTTTTGAGGAGCTGGAACTTCTTGAATTGTTCCTTGAGAAAAAAGGCCCTGGAGGACTTCTGGAAAAAAGGGTAGCTGTTCTTGAGGAGGCTGAGAAATGCTCAAAAAAGGGGGGGGGTGAGATTTCCAAACAATATAATACCCTTGGCGAATGATGGCTAGAACCCAAGAATCTTAAGTGATCTTTAACCAAACTGAAAGGGACAGGGAATGATGAAGAGAAAGAGGAACATGACTGAGAAGAGAGGGGCAAGAAGAGTCAGACACAGCCTGGCTTGTCTGGAAAAGGAGGCTTCTGAGCTGAAGGAGTTTTTAGTAGATTTAGGAGGAGCCCTTCTACCACTTTTTTACCTTTGGGGGGTGGGCAAGACTGTGAACAAAGGCAGGCTTATTACTGTAATTCCTTTGAAACTTGAGAAGAGATGAAACAAAAATATGTTTCAATTCCTGCAAAGCCTTACCCTTTCCTGAAGGGACTTAAACAGCTCAGCAGCAGCACCAAAGAGATGTTTGTTATGTAGAGGAGAATCCATAAGCTTAGCCTTAATATCATCAGACAAAGGCTGAAGGTGAAGCCAAGAGTACCTCCTCAACAGAGAACCAAATGCAGCAGCTGTGAATGAGGCATCAGCTACATTTAACAGAATGACAAGCTACTTGGGAAGATGACCCTAGTAAAGAAAGAGCTGAAGTATTCCCCTCAGAGTCAGAAAGATCTGAAATAGCCTGACAGGCCTGAGAGAGAACAGCCAAAATATACCTGGTCATGTGGGTCTGGTAATTTACAGCCCTAAAGGCCAAGGTAGTAGAAGTATACACTTTCTTAACCAAACTCTCCATAGTTCTGCTATGCTTGTCAGAGGGGAGCAGCTCTGTAGAAGACAAAACTTAGATGGCTTATCAGAAGCAACATAAACAACAGAAGGGTCAGCAGAGGGGTACTTGTAAAGGAATTTGCAATCCTCAGACACCTTATAAAACATATTAGTTTTTTTAGGAGTAGGGGATTGAGGCATCTAACAAGGCAGCAAGAACAGGAGGGACAGCAGAGTGCTTGGGAAGACTCCATTTGAAGGCGCTCATAATACCTTTGCTGGACACCTGAGACCTGAGTACAATCCCACTTAAACGCCATCATATGGGAAATTGCATCACCAAAGGAAATCTCCTCAAAAGGAGAATCAGGACTAACAGATTCCTCCTCCTCAGAACCACAGTCCAAGGGAGACGTCTCTGGGAAGGATTCTTCATCACAATCCACATCTTCATCAGATGAAACCTGTTCCCTCGGCCTATTAGGAGGAGTAGAAGACCAAGGGGGAGCAGGATCAGAAACCCCCTGACGAGGCTTCAAAGCCATGAGGGAATTAAACTGACCTTGTGTGAAATCTTGCCATTCACACTGATGGTCTTTGAGAGCAGGAGAAAGATGCTTAGTTTTCTGCTTCTTTTTCAAGGGGAATTCAGCCCTAGAGATATTAGGATGCTCAGACCCCTGACAACATTCTATAAGCATAGTAAGAATATCTTCTCTGACCAAGATTTGACAAACACACCTACGATCTTCGGAATTAATCAGCTGTGGTCCCCCCAAACATCCAAAAAGAATGTCTGCAAAGCTTCCAGGGACATACAAGGAGCCACATCCATGCCTGCCTCTAAAATGGTCACTGCAGAGGAATCTGACTAAAAAATTGGGTGGTACTTTTGGTTTTGACTAACCTTAAAAAAGACATCCGGTGGAAGTGGTACAGCCAAAGAATCCAACTGAACTTTCTTGGCCTTCTTCTTCATGGACGTCTGACACTCAAAGCCAGGACAATACCTGCATAGTATCCTTAGCAACAATTTTAGTCACTGGTTCTCTAAGTAAATGGCTAAAGAAAAGATATGACTATATAAGGTCTTTCGAACAAACACCTGACAACTGGGACAAGACGTATGGTCGTGAGAAGCACCTAAACAAAACAAACACTGCTTGTGACGATCCTTATGGGGAATCTGTCCCACACTGGCTTTTCCCCTTTCTAGATGACATTAAACCAACAATCACAAACTAAAAGAGAAGAAGAAAAAAACCCAGTGGAGTACTTATGTGAAAAACAGCTTGGTAACCAACAGACAAATGAATTTTCAGACATAAGATAGAAGATGCTGTTTGGACTGACGGCAAAGATGATGTTCTTCATGTTTCACTGTTGCAGTCATCACATTTGGGGTGATCGCTGCCAGGGTAGCAATCGGTCGGCCTGAATACCAGAGACTTAGTATTTCTATGTCAGTTGCTGTCACTTGAGGACTGACATCAGGTCGTCAGTGGTATAAAGTAAGGCAGCCGACACCATTACATCAGTCTTTCTTGCCGTGGAGCCCGAAGCAAAAGCAGTCTGCACGAGTGTTGTTCAGCCGCTACCTGAGTTTTTGTTTCCAAACTGAAGTTGAAGTCTTCTAAAGCTAAGTACCCCATTGGGGATCCTTTTTTCTTGCACTAACCAGTGTCAGAAAAAGTTAATAATTGTCTCGCCTGTGGAAAGCAGCCACACCGAGACTTCCACTCTTACTCGTCACTTGTCTAGGCCCAGACCTTGATGTCCCCAGTTGTCGCTTCTGTGCTCTGTTTAACGCCAGAACTATCTGTCATCAGGCCCTTATTGTAGCCAGATATTTTTGTTTACAGTCCTAGAATTCCGATATGCGTTCGGTAAGCCATCCAACAGCAGATCTTCCAAAAAAACATAAAGATAAAGACAGAGACAGACTGTACAGGTCCAAACCTACCGACGATGCTTCCATTAAGCTAGTCGTCAATCCTCTGGTATTCAGTGAGGTGCTTTCGCAGCCCCTGATGCCTGCTTCAGTTGACTCGCAGTCCGCTATTGAGGCCCTTTCGGAGTCTGGTATGCCACAAAATTCTTCTTCGTCTAAGGATCCTGCGGTTGTCTCCACCTTGGATGGGTCCGGAGCCGCTGAGCAGGCACCAGCTTCCGAGGAAGTCCTTCGCACCACTGAATCTCGACACAAACAGACGTCCTCTTTTGTGACTACCATTCTTTCAAAAACTACAGTGTTCCTTAGGCCCAGGGTTCGAACCACACCAATAAACCAACTACCCACTCTCAGGCGCTTGCTACCTTGCCTCAGTCTCAAATGCTTAAAATGGCATAAGACCTTATTATGCTGATCAGGGGCAGCCAAGCTGCCCCCTCAAAATGAAAAGAGATCTGTCCCCAGTAGTTTTGTCTGAACAAGAGTCAGATGAATCTGATGCATCTGACTATGAAGACATGCAACCCCTCTCCACTTATGAGGATTCTGATGCAGTGGAATCCATTCCTTCAGTCTCTCCCCCAGAGGATTTTTCCTTTGAGGAAACCCTGCATACCTTAAGGGAGCATTTCCAATGGGAGAGTCAGGACTACCCTCAGTCTAAAAAGAGACTCAGGGAATTCTTAGATCTTCCACAACACAGACCCTTGGCCACCCCCCCCCCCCAGTCCTGGATGTGGTGGATGTTTTCATTGAATCCAGCCTGACTCCTGATGCCCTACCTCCTGCTCCCAGAAAACCAGACAGGTACTACAGAGTCCCTGACTCACATAAATACCTTTTTAAACATCCAACAGCTGACCCTGAGGTCATTTCTCAGGGGCCAAAAGGAATTAAAGCAACCTTGGCTAAGAATCCCACCCCCTCAGACAGGGATTCCCAAGTATTGGACAGATGGAGTAAAAAAGTATACACCTCAGCTACTCTTGCTATCAGGGCACTAAATTGTCAGTCCCATATGCTTAAATATCAGCAACATACCTTGGACATACACTATGCACTGTGGTTTTGATGCCCTAGAAGCTTCTTGCAGGGCAGCAGTCACTGGATCTGTCATCAGAAGACATGCATGGCTTAAGGAACAACACCTGCCAGACCATGTCAAATCTAAATTGTTGGATGCCTCCTTGCACAAAGATAACTTATTTGGCACTAAGGCAGAAGAGACTTAAAAAGATGGAAGAAAAAGCAAAATATATGCAAACAGTTAAAGATTTCTTACAGGTCCAACCCCTTAGGTTCAGCAGGCATTGTCCCTCCAAGCACTGGTCCTTTCCTGCTCCGAGTAAACAGGCCCAGCCTAGGCCCCGTGGAAACAGACCCCACCCCCCCCAGACAGCAGCCCCAGGGAATGCAGAGATCTAAGCAGTGGATTACCTCCACTTCAAAACCAGGGAGTTCTAAGCCACCCCCTTAAGGTAAGAAATCACAATGACTCACCTCCTCCCAACCTTCCCTCTGCCCACCTTCATTTGCCTTTGCCCCAGGAGGAAAACTCTTCTTTCATTCAAGCACCTGGGCCACCATTACCAAGGACCAACGGGTTCTGAACATTGTGTCTCAGGGATACAAATTCTCCTTCCACACCCTTCCAACCCAAAAAGGGTTCCCAGATCTACCACCAAATCAGTGGGCAGAGGCTCAAAAGCAAATCCATTCCCTGCTCTCTTTGAGGGCAGTAGAGCACGTTCCTGCAGAACAGATAGGCCAAGGGTTCTACTCCAGACTTTTTCTGGTGCCCAGAAAAGAGGGCACCTGGCACCCCATCCTCAATCTATCCATTCTAAACACCTACCTGGTGATCCCAAAATTCAAAATGCTCACCCTCCCGCAGCTGCTACCCATGCTCTCCAAGGACGTTTGGTTAGCCACCCTGGATCTAAAACAGGCCTGCCTCCACATTCCTATCAGAGAATCATGCCGAAAATATCTCCGCTTCAGGGCAAGATCTCAACACTTTCAGTTCTCTGTGCTTCCCTTTGGCTTATCTACTGCTCCCAGAGTTTTCACAAAATGCCTGGCTCTGGACATTGCCTTTTGCAGACAAAGAAATATTCAAATTTACCCCTACTTAGAGGACTGCCTTATTCAGGCAGACAGCCAGGAAAAGCTGCTCAAGGACCTGGCCTTTGTAAAGAGCCTACTAACCTCCCTAGGGTACAAAATCAGCGAAAAGAAATCAAAACAGGTGCCCACCCAAAGGATAATCCTCCTTGGAGCAAGTCTGGACACAGCATCCCAGATGGCATACCTTACACCAAAGAAACAAATGTTCCTGTCAGCCTACTTCTCTCAACTGGCCACCAGGCCATAGCTTTCTGCAAGGAAAATCCTGCAAGCTCTGGGATTCATGGCATCTTGCATACTCTTCATTCCATATGCCAGACTACACATAAGGAAACTTCAATGGTACCTAAAGAGCCTTTGGTGTCAACACTCTCAAGACCTGGAAACTCTTCTACCTATAATTTCTTGCCTCAGAAAGGAATTTCTTTGGTGGGCAACAGCATGCTCCCACAACAAGAGACTGCCCTTCTCCCCACACCCCACCACCCAGACCCACACCACAGATGCATCAGACTATGCCTGGGGTGCACATCTGGGTGTCAGGTGCATACAGGGCCAATGGAGCCCTCGGCAAATCCCCCTGCACATCATTCTAAAATAAATTACGGCTGTGCAGCATGCCTTGATAGCTTTCAAACCCCTTCTCTCTCCAGAGGTTTGCCTGATCAAAACAGACAACACCACTGTGATGTGGTACATCAACAAGCAGGGAGGGACTCACACCTACCCTCTATGCAGGCTGGCCATGACTCTTTGGCTCACAGCCTCTTCCATGCAATTACACCTGTTAGCACAATACCTACTAGGCTCTCTCAACTCCCTGGCAGACCAATTAAGCAGAAACCTTCTGGATCCACACGAGTGGAAGCTCAACAGAAGTACCTTCACCCTAATAACTCAGAAATGAGGAACCCCGAAGGTCGACCTCTTTGCCTCCCACACCAACTACCATCTCAGCAAATTCTGCACTGGGAAGCATCACTGCATGGCTTGGAAAGTGGATGCCCTGTCCTTCTCCTGGGTCAACCTCTCAGTCTATGCCTTTCCTCCCCTACCTCTCACTCCCAGGGTACTGCTCAAAATAAGGGAGAAAAAAAACAAGGACCATTCTTATAGCTCCAGACTGGCCACGAGTGCACTGGTATCCCTTGCTACGCAGCCTGTCCCTGCTGCCTCCATGGCATCTTCCTCAGATTCCAAACCTCCTAATCCAGAGGGAAGGGGAATTCATGCATCCCCAATTGCAGACACTCAATTTGGCAGCTTGGCCTATTCCCTAACCCCAAACCAATCTGCCACCCTCAGTAAACAGGTGCTGGATGTTATCCATGAGGCCAAATGCCCTAGCACCAGAAAGTCTTATGCAGATAAATGGAAAAGGTTCTGCACCTGGATCCAGGCTAAGGGGGCCAATACGGCACAGCCCTCCATCCCTCTCATCCTGGATTACTTAGCTGACCTACTACACAGTGGTCTCTCTTTCTCCTCTATAAAAATTCATGCCTCTGCTATTTCTGCTCATTTTCCCACTGAGCAGCCCCTTTTCTCACACCCTTTGATCAAACAAGTTCCTCAGAGGGGCAAGCAACTTGAGGCCCCCAGAAGGGCATCAACACTAGCTTGGGACCTTATCTTTGTCTTGGAAAAGCTCATCCTGCCTCCTTTCGAACCAGCTTCTTCTGCAGAGCTAAAATTTATCTCCTGGAAGACAGCCTTCCTTCTGGCCACCACATCAGCCAGAAGAGTCTCTGAGCTGCAAGCACTCATGGCTGTGGAACCCTTCATCATCTTCCATGCAGACCGGGTATCCCTCAGAACTAACCCATCCTTCATGCCCAAGATGGTGTCCAGTGTGGCTCTCAACCAATCCATTCATTTGCCCACCTTCTTTCCTAATCCCCAGAACAAGGGGGAAAGGATTATTCACTCTCTAGATGTGCACAGACAGCTCAGATATTATCTGGACAGGACTAAATCCTTCAGAAAGTTGGATCAACTGCTGGTTAGCTTTGCTACAGGGGCAGAAGGCAAAGCCATCTCCAAGTAAACCATTTCCAAATGGATGGCACACTGCATCCATTTCTGCTACAAACAGCATGGTAAGCCTCCCCCCAAGGGGGTCAGGACACACTCCACCAAAGAAAGCCTCCACCTCTGCAGCTTTCTTCAGAGGAGACC
This sequence comes from Protopterus annectens, assembly GCF_019279795.1. Taxonomy (NCBI): domain Eukaryota; kingdom Metazoa; phylum Chordata; order Ceratodontiformes; family Protopteridae; genus Protopterus; species Protopterus annectens. The sequence continues at coordinate 982,987,683 of NC_056735.1, read as the reverse complement.
CACCAGGGACATCCTGGAGGCTGTCATCTTGACATCTGTTCACACTTTTACCAAGCATTACAACCTGCCTCTCTTCTCCAAATCCGGGACAGGGTTTGCCGCTGCAGTCTTGCAGGGGATCCTAGCCAGCCCCTAGCTTCCTTGTCTGCCTCCACCTATTTCATCAGCTTTGGGAATCTACCCAAATGTGATAACTGCAACAGTGAAACATGAAGAACATAGTACAGTTGTGTACACTTACCATAAATGTAGATGTTCTCGTGCATTCATTGTTGCAGTCCTGGTTTCCCTCCCTCCAGCCCCCTTTTTTCTCTTTCTCCTTCTGTTACCATTCTTCCTTGTTGTTCTCCTTTCCTTACAAGGGACATACTGGTATTTATTTTCCACTGGTGGGGTTCTTCCACCAGAACCTGGCCTCCTACTTTGGGGGCTCCTGACAGGTTAGGGCAAGAAAAAGTGATGTAATGGCGTCGGCTGCCTTACTTTATACCACTGACGCAGAAATACTAAATCTCTGTTATTCGGGCCGGCCAAGGGCTACCCTGGCAGGAATAACCCCAGATGTGATGACTGCAACAGTGAATACACTCGAACATCTACATTTATGGTAAGTGTACACAACTGTACTTTCTGAGGATGGTATGTTCGTATGTCACCTTTATGCCCTATGCTGTGTGCGGTCAGGATATGTGTGACATACAGCATTCCTATTACAACCTAAAGACTTTGGTATACTGGACAGACGTCAGGCTACCCTTGGCAGGGAATCCCTATTGTAATGAATACTGTAACAGTGATATAGAAAGACATCTACTTTTAAAAGGGAAATGTGTGCATGTATAACTATTTTTTGAGGGGGCATGTTCATAGGTAAATGCAGTGCATCTGGTATTTTACTAGGTACATATTGTCATGGCCCTTTCAGGATAGTTTGCTTTTATAAATAGAAATGTGTGCATTTTATTTTTGATGCGGTCTTCAATAAGTTTAAAATGTACTGCTTTTATTATAGTGCGAATATGGCTATGCTGCTGTTGGGCCCGATATTCGTTTCATTGTTGTGCTGGGTAAATTATGCTATAGGTTTATTATTTCTTTTTTCTTATTAATTGCTGTATTTGGAGTGCATTCAAATTCATTTCTGAGTGGCTGTTTAATGATGACTTGCAAGAAATACTTTAAACTGAAAATATGTGTATAACTATTTTTTTTTGGGGTTGGGGGCATGTTCAGTGGTAAACATAATGCATTTGGTGTTCTACTATGAGATGACACTGTGATTGTTTCAAGAGAGTCTGCTTTTACAGGTGGAAATGTGTGTATACTTATTTATTTTTAATGCAATCTTCAGAAGTCAACTGTAGTTTGGGTATAGTGGTAACAGACTGGCTTGTGGCTGTCTTGGTGAATATCAGTTTTTGTTTGTTGTGCAAGGCAAACAATTAATGTTAATGCTTTAAAATATTTTTCCACCCTGCTTAGATTTGGAGTGTACTGTGGCTACAAAGCTAACTCTGAAACTGTTCTGTTTTAATAGCTTTAATGGATAAAAAAGCTACACGGTTTGTACTGGTACTTTGTTTCTCTTGTTAAATGTTTTACTGGTGCAGGGGCATACAACTGCTGGTAAAATAACTCTCAGTTCTGGCGATTTTTGCAGAATGTCCTTTTTTTTGCCTCATATTTTTGGTCTGTTGCCAATAAAATTTGGGATTTTCTGGCAAACCATTTGAGTTTGAAATCACTAATGTCATTAGTGTGGAAACAAGTTTCAGACTTTATGTATTAAAAAAAATTCATGCTAATGCAAAACCTAGTAACTTTCTGAGTTTGTAAGAGCAGTAATTAAAATCTGCCTCAGATTTTGGGTCTTTATCCTCCCCATTATTTTTGGTTATGTCCAAATTTCTTGCTCTCAAAAGGCTGAGAGGTTAGGCCACCAGCTGGATTAATGTCAAGTTTTTATGTCATCAACTATTCTACTTTTTAAAATGGTTTATAATGTTAATACTTCCCTTATCTTCCATTTATCATGTCTTCAGTAAATCTATAATATAGAACTACTTCCCATTTTGCTTCATGTTTCAGATGTCAATGTTTTTATGACAGTTTTAAGATTCTGTGTTTTTCATGCCAGTTCTTTCAAATGCCAGTCTTTCCACCCAGTTCCTTCAAATACCAATATTACAAGACAGTTCCTTCAAATGTCAGTGTTTTCACCCAGTTACTTCAAATGCCAGTGTTTCTAGCCAGTTCCTTCAAATGCTAGCTTCTAACCGGTTCCTTCCAATGCCAGTGTTTCTAGCAAATTCCTTCAAATGTTATTGTTTCTTGCCAGTTCCTTCAAACTCCAGTGTTTCTAGCCAGTTTGTCCAAACACAAGAGTTTCTATCCAGTACCTTCAAACACCAGTGTTTCTAGCCAGTTCTTTCGTGTGCCAGTGTGTCTAGCCGGTTCTAGCAAGTTCTTTCAAATGCCATTATGTTACTGCATCCTACTAATACAGTTTTGTTAAATGTGTTGTATATCAGGTAAGTACAGATTCAAGAATGAAGACTGCAGCAGCTTCATCATAGTCTACCACCAATAAGAGAATGTGCAAGTGGCTGGATGTTTGGAAAATGGAATTCAACTGGATCAAGAAATGCAATGACCTCAAAGCATTCTGTAGGTACGGCAAAAATGAATTCCTGGTCACCCATGGTGGAAGAAATGATGTAACATATCATGAGGAAAGTGAACAACATAAAACTGCTAAACTCCAGTCACCTAATGAAAAAGTGGGCAAGGAAAACAAACCTTGAAGAACCTGAACTTAAGATAATTGCAGCAGCAGAAGTCTCTGAGGTGTTCCATGCAGTTAAGCACAATATGTCTTATAAGAGTTTGGACTGTACAGCAATTTGGATATTGCAAAAACAAACAAATAAAAAAAAAAACTATCCTGTGGAAGAACCAAGGCTGAAGTTATTGTTGAAAATTTTTTGGGACAGCACTCATTGGAATGCCTCATGCATAACTTGCAGAAACCAGGCACTTCTTTTGCATAATCATCGGATGCTTCCAACAAGGGAAACAAAATTATTTCAACTTGTTGTGTGGTATTTTTCCAAAGAAAAAGAGGTGGTGAATGGTCTTTTGGACTTCTATGAAGACGCTGATGAATCTGCCCAGGCTACATATTTTGAACATTATGGAAAAACACTCCTTGCCCTAGAACAGCATTTCAGCACAAGAGGCTGACAATGCCAGCATGAACTATGGAAAGAAATCTGGAATGTAAACCAGATTAAAATAAATGTGCCCATCACTCCAGAAGGCTAACTGTGGTGCCCATCACTCCAGAAGGCTAACTGTGGTGCCCACATTATTCATAATGTGGCCAAAAAAGCTACATCACAACTACCTTATGATGTGAAAGTGTTTGTGATAAAACTTTTCAGTCATTTATCAGGCTCTTCCACAAGGACTAGAGACTTGAAAAACTTCTCTAAGTAGTTCTGACATGGAATTTGAGAATCTATTAAAGCTTGTGCCAACAAGGCGGCTGTCACTCCTGCAAGCCACTGACAGAGTAGCGAAAAAATCTCCCAGTACTCCAGTCATATTTCCTCTCCTAGAAAGAAAAGGAGAGGAGACCCCCCCCCCCCGGCCTGCAGACATGGCAGTACTTTTCAGATAATGAGCATGGTGAGAATACATTGCCTACAATGCCCCAGTACTATTTGTACTTTCTCAGTGTTGCTCTCGTGAATTTCAATGAGCACAGAAATACATTAGAAAAAGCAGCACTTACTGCCATGGAAACACTTTCAGTGATGGTCTCTCTCAAGGAAAAACTACAGCAAGAACTGAAGATGCTTTCTGTGGTGGAAAACTTAAAGCACTTATGAACACATTAGACAGCACTTCTTTTAACAAGCTGAAAAGAAACTGCATCATGTTCTTGGAGACAGCAGTTAAGTACTTAGAACAGTGGTTTGATTTTAGTGAAAACAACTACTTGTTTACACTAAGTTGTCCTTCACTGAGCCCTTTTTTTCAGTGACTTACTGAGTGTGACCACTGCCCTGAGTCTGCAGGACATAGACGAAGATCATCTTTTCTGGGACTATTTTGCAATCAAGCACTTTCTCCAAGAATTATGTACCACAGGCTCATCTCTAGGAGAAAAGTGGCTGAACCTTTTCAGAGTAGGGTATTATGTATACCAACATCCATTGTATTTGCAGAGGGAGTTTTTTCTTTGGTGAAAAATAAATGAGCAGATGTGCGAAACTATTGTACTGAGCTAATGATGACTATAAATTACCGAATGAAATGCAGTGACTTCTATTCAAATATTGTATCAAACCGTGTACTTCTTCATGTTTAGTTTAGTTTTCTTGTTGTGTGCAGAACGTAGAGGTTTTGTTCTTGTTTTGATTTTTTTTTTTTAATTTACATAGTCTTAATTATACATATTTAAAAAAATTTAGTGTGCTTGAGTGCAATATGTACATTTGGTACTTATGTATTATCTCAACCAGATTCTGGAGCTGTCATAAATCGTAATGTTTTCGCGCACCGATGTATCTTAACCTAAAAACGGGTCTGTAAACTGTTAAGTATTATTCTCTCACACTGTTTATGAGATAGGAAGAGGAGTAAAATCCAAATTCCTCTTCCTGGGTAGCGTCCTTTCCCATTTTGGGTTTCTGCTGTAGGCTGTACTGCACTGTAGTGGTCAATGGGTTTGTAGCAAAGACCTGATGTGTGGGTGTCTGCCACTGTTAGACGTGTAACATCTTGCCGTTATATTTATGTGCATGTGTTCAGCTTACTACTTTACCGTCTCTGAGGCTTTCCTGTTTTGGTGTATTTTTTCCGAAAGGATGTAAAGAAATTGTTCATACCCATTACTTGAATGGTTATATGTGACAATGCTGCTTGTGGTTTAGAGAGAGACTGGAAGGTGCAGGGCATACTTGAGTTCGCCTTTATGTCTGTTACTAGATTCAGACAAACAAATCCAAGCAGCAGGACTGCATCTTCCATTAAAAACCGTCCATGGTCTGGAATATGATTTATTTAAACATCGAGTGAGGTTACTGTGTTGCAGGCTACCAGTTGTGTTTCTACAATTACACCAAGTGTCATGAAGTGACATTTCAATTGGTTTTGAATGTCATTTGGTAGTTAGCAGTGTACCTACTTTGGCCAGCTTAAAATTAGTGGTCATCATTTGAAAGACACATTACTCTCAATCTGTCTTAACTGGGGATGTTGAAGAGATCAGGACTGGTACAGAAAAATAATGTGGCAAACTGCTAGTATGGCTTTAGACTCTGGATGCAATAATAAACAATTACCATAGGTTTTTTTAGTTTTCTTGTTCAGAATACTTACATTTAGTGTAATATGTAGAATTTAAGAGTTTTTTGCTTTTTTAAATAATAATTGTCTGTTTAATATGAGTAGTGTGTTTTTTTCTGCAATGTTTATGACTAATGTGTGTTTTTGCATTAAAGTTTCACTTTTACTGTTAAAGACATAATTTAAATTGTGTTTAAAACTGTGAGCTTTGGCCAACTAAGACCTGCATACAATCAACTGAACGCATAAGTGGAGTTAAGTAAATTTTTATCTGCACTTTTATCAAATAATACATGATTTAAAGTAATTTGTTTGTGTTGCATTGAGCAATATCTAGCTGGAAGTTGTGACTGTTTTTTCAGTAGGTCTTATACAAGTGGTATTTTCAGTTAAGGCTTGTTAAAAAAACTGCATAGCCAGTGATAAGTGGGGGTAGTTTACCTCATTCTTACTCAGTTTCTGTCTTATACAAGTGGTACAGTGAATTATTTTCTGTTTAAACTGTGAGCTTTGGCCAACTAAGACCTGCATACAATCAATTGAACGCATAAGTGGAGTTAAGTAAATTTTTATCTGCACTTTTATCAAATAATACATGATTTAAAGTAATTTGTTTGTGTTGCATTGAGCAATATCTAGCTGGAAGTTGTGACTGTTTTTTCAGTAGGTCTTATAAAAGTGGTATTTTCAGTTAAGGCTTGTTAAAAAACCTGCATAGCCAGTGATAAGTGGGGGTAGTTTACCTCATTGTTATTCAGTTTCTGTCTTATACAAGTGGTACAGTGAATTATTTTCTGTTTAAACTGTGAGCTTTGGCCAAATAAGACCTGCATACAATCAATTGAACGCATAAGTGGAGTTAAGTAAATTTTTATCTGCACTTTTATCAAAAGATACACGATTTAAAGTAATTTGTTTGTGTTGCATTGAGTAATATCTAGCTGGAAGTTGTGACTGTTTTTTCAGTACGTCTTATACAAGTGGTATTTTCAGTCAAGGCTTGTTAAAAAACCTGCATAGCCAGTGATAAGTGGAGGTAGTTTACCTCATTGTTATTCAGTTTCTGTCTTATACAAGTGGTAAAGTGAATTATTTTCTGTTTAAACTGTGAGCTTTGGCCAACTAAGACCTGCATACAGTCAAGTGAACGCATAAGTGGAGTTAAGTAAATTTTTATCTGCACTTTTATCAAATAATACACGATTTAAAGTAATTTGTTTGTGTTGCATTGAGCAATATCTAGCTGGAAGTTGTGACTGTTTTTTCAGTAGGTCCCCACCCACCCTCCGTATTTTTGTTTTGGTGTTAATCTTGGTGGCTTTGAAACTGCCCGCCCCTCTTGTAAATCTGCACTTGGATACTCCTCCTGGGCCCATCTCATTTGCTCAGTCAAAAAAAAAAAATTTTGATCTGCTTTTACTGTATTTGTGTTTCTTCCTACTTTATTTTACTTTTGCGTCATCTTAAAAGTACTCAGTTGTATTTATTACTGCTTGGTGTAACTCATTCTAAGCCTTTTAGTTTAAGCACTTGGGCTTCAGGCCAGTTATTTTACATTAAGAGGGTTCGTGGTCTGCACTCTTGTGGGAGGAGAGGCTGGACTCTGCCCTTCTGAGCTGGGAATTTCTGGTTAAAGGCTTATAGTGCCTGCATATTTGAACTGCTTCTTACTGAAATTGGTATACCTTGTTTGCTGTAGCATAGACTGGATCCAGACCTGCTGAATCTAGCTTTGTTTGCATAACTTGAGCACTAATCCATGTATTCTTTAAAGTATTCAATTGTATTTATTACTGCTTGGTAGTAACTTGATTAAAGTGTAGCTATCATTCTAAGTCTTTTGGATTAAGCACTTGGGCTTCAGACCAGTTGTTTTACATTAGGAAGGTTTGTGGCCTGCACTATGGTGGCAGGACAGGTAGCTTACATCCTTCTAAGTTGGGAAATGCTGATTGAGGGCTCAGTGTCTGTTATTCTAAAAGTGTATTAATTCTGGTTTAAGCACTTGGGCTTCAGGCCAGTTATTTTACATTAAGAGGGTTCGTGGTCTGCACTCTTGTGGGAGGAGAGGCTGGACTCTGCCCTTCTGTGCTGGGAATTTCTGGTTAAAGGCTTATAGTGCCTGCATATTTGAACTGCTTCTTACTGAAATTGGTACACCTTGTTTGCTGTAGCATAGACTAGATCCAGGCCTGTTGAATCTAGATTTGTTTGTATAACTTGAGCACTAATCCAGGCATTCTTTAAAGTATTCAATTGTATTTATTACTGCTTGGTAGTAACTTGATTAAAGTGTAGCTATCATTCTAAGTCTTTTGGATTAAGCACTTGGGCTTCAGACCAGTTGTTTTACATTAGGAAAGTTTGTGGCCTGCACTGTGGTGGCAGGACAGGTAGCTTACATCCTTCTAAGTTGGGAACTGCTGATTGAGGGCTCAGTGTCTGTTATTCTAAAAGTGTATTAGTTCTGGTTTAAGCACTTGGGCTTCAGGCCAGTTATTTTACATTAAGAAGGTTCATGGTCTGCACTCTTGTGGGAGGAGAGGCTGGACTCTGCCCTTCTGAGCTGGGAATTTCTGGTTAAAGGCTTATAGTGCCTGCATATTTGAACTGTTTCTTACTGAAATTGGTACACCTTGTTTGCTGTAGCATAGACTAGATCCAGGCTTGCTGAATCTAGCTTTGTTTGTATGCTTGTTGTTTGTTTGCTTGCTATTTCCCTGAAATGCTAATTCCACCTAAAACGCAGCTTTTCAGCGCTTCTGTGGATCCCTAGTGATATCTGCATTGCTTACTGTACTTATTTCCTTGTTTCACTTGAATGAAAGTTACTGTTTGTCATTTTTGCATTTAAGTTACCTGGCACTTGCTCACTAAAGCAATTATATAAGTCAGCACTAAAAAATTAAAAGCACTACACCCTCACAAACTCCCCTTGAGTACCTTGTTCCCTATTGGCCCTTTTTTTCAATTATAAAGGAATTCCCAATACAATTCTAGCATGTCCAAAGGTCAGTTGTCAATCTCCTCTCTGGTCCAGTTGGTGAATCTGGGAATCTTGAGGCAATGTTACAACTGCCTCATGTACACAGACAACCCTCTCCTCCTCCCAACAAATTCCAACACATGTGAGAGATGCAACCATATAGCTAAACTGGAGGCTAAGCTCTCTCAACTCAGTACTGGCGTAACCAGTCAGGAGGAAAAGGAAACCACACTCACTACAATTCCAGTCTCACATAGACCTACCACAACAGCAAACCAAACACAAACACACAAAAACATACTCGGAGGATCTAAATAAAAATCTGCCTAAGCAGCAGAGACCTCCAAAGCAGACACCCAAGCAACCACTACCCCAAAACAAAATACGTGCAACACATAGCTCACAAAGCCAGTATGCTGAACAGTCACAGCCCTTAAGGCTAAACAACACACCTGATACACTTGTAATAGGTGACTCTATCGTCAGGCACACTGACGTCCCGCTCACCAGGCTGAACAAGGAGAAGGTCACGGTGAGCTGCCTGTCAGGCGCTAGGATCCGCCACATAACACAAGCACTCAGGTCACTCCAAGACAAGTACAAATATGACTCAGTCATTGTCCATGCTGGTGTGAATGACCTGAGACGTACCTCCCTGGACTACATGAAAAGAGACATAGAGGAGCTCTCTGAGCATGTAGCCCAGGCCGGTATGACCCTGACCTTGAGTAGCATCTTACCCTCACCAAGAATGATGCCACAATATGAAGACAAGATGATCAATTTCAACAATTGGCTTAAGTATTGGTGTCATTCAAAGGGGATCCAATGCCTGTCAGCCTGGGATGACATGCTCGACAAGCCACGATGCTTCGCTAGGGACGGCTTGCACCTATCACCCCTGGGCTTTCGGATATTGGCAAAGGCTCTTGCTGCCCCCATAGTGCCTTTTTTAGGCAAGGCTCAAAAGACAAACCCACCTCCATAGGTATCACAAGGGATAAGAAACTAAGAGTAGTGCTACTCAACGCCAGAAGTCTAAACCTCAAGATGCACGCATTCAAAACTCTCCTTAGCATGGAGAACATCGATATCTGTGCAGCAACAGAAACCTGTTCAAGGCTCCCAAGAGCACCCCAGCACTACCAGGTTATACCTCATACCATGCTTTTTGGCCCCAAAACTTGGACCGAACCACAAAAGGAGGGGGAGTATCAATATTCATCAAAGATGCCCACACATCCAAGTTGTTGGCACAGCAAGAAGCATCAGAGACAATCCATGTGCAACTAACAGTGGGTAAAACTGCCTTCCAGTTTATAGCCTGCTACAGACCACCCTCCCAAACCCAGGAACTCCACTCGGCCTTCCTGAGAACACTGGAAAATATGACGGTCTCTCCAAACACCATTATACTGGGCGACTTCAACTACCCAAACATAGACTGGGAGCATTACTCTAGCTCTAACACCCTTGCCCAAAGGTTCCTAGAATTTATAAACTCAAATGCTATGGAACAACTTGTTACCACTCCCACAAGAGGGGAAAACATACTGGATCTGATCATCACCAACATGGGGACTCTATGCTCCAGACCAGAAGTGTATCCCTCACTGGTAAGATCAGTCCATAAACTAATCTCACTGGATATTCACATCCCGACACCACCCCCTGCCCAGAAAACCACAGTGAAAAACTTCTCTAAAGCAAATTTCACACTCCTCAAAACCGAGGTGGAATCCTTCAAAGCCCCAGGGCCTGTGGAAAATATGGCCCAGACCGCAGAATCCTTTATAAACGCATTCTATGAACACCTTCAGGAATGCATGGATTATGCAATCCCAAATAAAACCAAGACCCAATCCTCCAAAGGCAGACGTCCTGTCTGATGGACCCCAGCCATAAACAAACTATACAATAGAAGGAGGAAGCTACTACATGATAGAGCAAAATCCCAAAAAGGGAAGGCAACTCTGATCAGTATTAGCAAAAAACTACGGGCACTCATAAAATCGTCTAAGGCCAGCTTCGAGAGAAAAATTGCACAGGACACTAAGGATAATCACAAGGCTTTCTTTAGTTATGTTAGGAGCCTGGGTGGGAATTCCCAGATATGCTCAGAATTAGTCCAAAATGACAAAAAATACACACAGACATTGCCAACATCCTAGCTGACAGGTTCAGCGCAAACTCCCCCCCCCCCCCCACCAAAAGGGCAAATATCTATCCCAGCAGAGTGCTGCCCCCCTGACATCTCAGATGCTCAGGTAAGAGCCGCCCTCTCCAAAGCAAAAAACACAGCATCAATGGGACCAGACGGTGTTCCGGGCTGTGTCCTACATGAACTCCAAGAAGAGCTAAACCCAAACATAAAACTACTGTTCAATCTCAGCCTTACTACAGGATATGTACCCAAAGAGTGGCGTACAGCAACGGTGGTCCCTCTCCATAAAGGTGGTGCCTCAACGGATCCTGGAAACTATCGCCCCATAAGCCTGACTAGCTTGGTCTGCAAAGCTATGGAAAGGATCATCATGGACCTTATAAATAAAGATATTGGGGACCTACAGACACTGGATCCTACCCAGTTCGGCTTTGTTAAGGGCAGATCCTGCCTCTTAAACCTGGTCGATTTCTTTGAAACAGTCACCAAGACCATTGATGAGGGGAAGGTGGTCCACACAGCCTACCTTGACCTCGCAAAAGCCTTTGATATAATACCCCACTCGGGCATTATAGATAAGCTCACCAGCTTAAATATAAACCCTTATGTCACTAGATGGGTTGCAAACTGGCTCAAGGACAGAACCCACATAGTTAGAATTGCTGGAGCCATGTCAGACTCCAAACCAGTTACAAGTGGCGTCCCACAAGGCTCAGTCCTGGGACCTCTCTTGTTCGGTATATATTTCTCAGAGGTACAGGCCAACATGGAAGGACTGTGGCTGACCAAGTTCACAGATGACTGCAAACTGGGTGCCATAATCAACTCTCCAGCCGACACAAGCATCCTCCAAAAGGGCCTCATAGAAACAGACAACTGGTGCCAGAGCCATGGCCACAAGCTAAACGCCAAAAAGTGTATAGTCATCCCCTTTGGCAAAAACAAAGTGCCCACAAATTACCACATAGGTGGTAATCCATTAAGTACGGAAGAAGTAATTAGGGACCTGGGGACCCAAGTTGATAGCAATCTCTCATTTGACAACCACTTGGCCAAAGTGGTTAGAAAAACATTTTATATAGCCCACCTAATCATGAAGGGATTCACATCTAGATCAGGGGAGGTCATAGTGCCTCTTTACTCATCCCTCATCAGGCCCATAATTGAGTACAATACCCCTTTTGGGATGTACCTTACCAGACACCTGCAGCAACTGGAAAGACCCCAAAAGTACCTCACCAAGAGGATCAAAGGGCTCAAACAGATGCCATATGCTGCCCTGTTAAACAAACTCCAGCTCTACTCAGTGGCATACCGCCTGCTCAAAGGCGATCTGTGCCTGACGTATAAAGCCATGTCCAACCCGGAATTAATGGACATGCTGCACCTCAGAAAATCCAAATCCCATCGAGCTACGTGCTCGAGAGACTTGAACCTCAGCACTGAAATAAATAGGACATGCTGTAGGGACAGATTCATAACCCAGAGGCTCCCTTCACTCTGGAATAAAATCCCAGTACAGGTTATGCAGAGTCCCTCATTGACTCTCTTCAAGAGGAATCTTGATGAGTGGATGGGGGATCGTAGGTTTACCCCGGGTATCACTTCTGTGTCACTGTTAGACAGAGGCACAGTATACTAACCTCGAAAAAGGGCATATCAAAATTAATTTAAAATGGGTGGCGAAAGCCAAACACACTCTGGCTAGGCTTATAAATGCCCTAGGGCAGATAGCCTAGTATGAACCTATGAACCTATAAATGGTTTGAGAGATTTCACTTTGCTGCAATAAATTCACACTGTTGTAACCATAAATTTAACTCCTTCACCACTCCTGAATGGTAATGTGTGTGGCAAGTGGCAAATTGCCCACACCCCAGAGACCCACTTTGGCCCACTTAAAAGGTGGCAACCCTATGAAAAACAAGACATTTATGTTCTATTTTTGTAGTGACATATCAGTGGTCTGACTTAATTGTGATATCTAGTGGCCAAAATAGGAAAACGTGCACATAGCTAAGTCTCGAAATATTTGCCAGCCCCAAAGGTTTAAAAAGTATTTTCTGACAAGGATAGTACACAATGGATTAGTATCTAACTTAAATTCTACATTCTGTTCATTAATTCTTAAAATTTTCCTTCCAAAAATCTGACAGGTGTGTTCCTGCTTTATTATTTCAAATGAGTCTTCAGATTTCACATTATCACATTTTACTTTAACAGTATACATAAGTATTTTGCTTTATGCTTCTATTCAAGTACATGCTAATTGCTTTGAATACTTGTTTTTCCCTTTAGACATTTCAGCAAAAATGTTATTTTCTAGCTTCCACAAAAATGTTGTTTTTTAGCACAGATCTGTAGGGCTAACTAGGCACAGGACAACTCTTCCTTTTAGAGGCATACTTAGTGCAAGACAGAATTTCCATGATGCAGTGTTTTCTCTGACTTCCATCGTTGTTACAGTACATTGCAATATAGCTGTCTTTTACATATCCATTACTTTTACAACACATCTTGACTTTACTGCTCATTTTTTCTTTACTATTCATTTCACACAAACTACTTTTCTCAGTTGATTATTTTAATTGTGCCCTACTAATTTAAGTCATTCCACACATATCCACATCTTTTGAACGATATCACAAATTATTGCCTGCTCCTGGTTTCTCCTTATTCCATCATTATTAAATCATAAATTATACGATTTCTTATTAGAGAATTATGAATTTCACCAAATTCACAGCTTTTAGTTATGTTCTTCAGCTGACAAACTACAGTGTCTGCAGGATTTTGTGTTGTAAAAAATGTCTAACAAATGGCAAGTTCTTTCTGGGCTGACAATAATCACTGCTTTTTTTTTTTCTAAGTGCTGTTACTATGTCTTTCTCCTCAGCAAGAAATTTAAAAGAGATAATAGCTCTATGGTTTCTTTCACAGAAACATCCAGGAATGGAGCACACAGAGCCCCAAGGTATTGCCAGGGGGTTGGGAGAATCAACATTAAGAAGGTCATAATATTTCTTCTGAGTTTCTGAAATCTCTTTTCACTCCCACTGAAACACATCCCTCATTTTGGAAATGGTACTGAAATAATGAAATCTCCTCAACTGGAGGATGACAAAGAGAGTTTTTCCTCAGATTCTAATTCACAAGGTACTAGAAAGAAGACTTGAGATGCATAATCTAACCATGTTTCTACTGAGTTTTAAACTCTTCATCAGAAGAAGGGGGGATCTTTTTCCTCTTAAAATAAGAGTAAACTGGTGTTGAGGATTTTACAGCCTGAAAAGTACTAAACAATCATTTTGCAAAATTATACCATTCCTCTTGGGACCCCTTGATACAAGCTGATGTGAAGGAGGGCAAGATACTTGATGTTTTAAGATTTTTTTTTTTCCCTTGGGAGTGCCCAGCTTGTTTTGGATACATCAGACATCCAGACTTCCATGAGGGAACCTGCTACCACTCAGGCAAAAACCTGAGGTGTATTTTCCAGTCTTTCAGAAAAAAAAATAGAGAGAGAGTTTTCTCCCTTCTTGGAAAGGGCCTAATATCTTAGTGGACATGCATGATTTCTAACCCACAGCGACCTCACATGTAGCATCATCAGAGGGATCAGGCTCCATGACCAGATGGTCCCAGACCAGGAAATCAAGGTCAAAGGAATGATTCATTCACTGCCTTTCTTAGAGATTTTCTTCTTTTTCAGTCTGAAAGGCGATGTCTAACAAAAAGGAGTCAGTAGCCACGGAGGACTGAGTTGAATGAGGGCTTTGAAAACATCTGTTTTCTAAAACAAGATTAAGACTATTAAGCCAACTACAAATGATGGTCTTGGGGATAAAGGACTGCCAAATAGTGCATGAAAAGAAATTGTGTGATTCCCCCAGACAAAAGACATAGGCAATATGGGAATCCTTGTATGGGATTAGTCTACCAGACACATTTTCTTCTGCTGCTAGACATAAGAGCAAAAAAATTACCAGAACTTTTAGTCATAAAATAAACGAAGGTTCCCTAAGAGATATTTATCTGCCCAAAAAGCTGATACGTGAGCTTACCACTGAAACTGAAGTCACAGTGTAGATAAGATGTTTGAGTGAACTCTTGAACAGCGAGTTTCTAAATTTTGACGCCCATACATTCCATTTTATACCAGCAGATTCTTGTGCTTCAAATGATGTATGATGCACAAAGAAGGTACCTAAAAACTTTCGTATACTGGCCAGACATCTGATCCTTGGCAAGATATTTCCATACATAGTTTTATGATTTATCAGTCATTAAATGATGAACAACAAGAGAAACTTGTTACAACCACACCTTACATGGGGTCCACATTACGTTATCGAACAGTGAAATTTTGAAAACGTAACAATCGACCCCTAAATGTCAAACCATCAGAATGTCGAATGGTTCAATGGAGATCTCCGTACAGTGCGGACATGGAAGTTTTCCATTGTCTGCACTGTAGTGTGATCTCACAGTTGGTATATTTAAGTAGCGGGGGTGTGGGGGTGGGATTGCCCCCCCCCTGCTCAGAGCATTTTTATGGTTTGTTTGGGTGTTTTTATGTGGGGTTTTTTTTGCTGTTCGACATTATGGCGTTTCAACATTTAGGGGTCGATTATTATGTGATCGAACATTTCACTGTTCGATCACGTAACATAAACGCTCTTACATGTCCTACAAACAGAAAAAAACAAACATAATTATGGTGCACTAATCAGTGTATAAAGGAGCAGTTTAGAGCAGCAGTTTGCTTTAGCTTTCCTACTTCAAAATGCTTGATTCTCTGATTCAGTTCCTGGCGGGGATACCTTCTGTATGAAGTCTGCATATTTTACCTGTGACTGCACATTTTATCACATTTGTTCTAAGAGAGTGGGAAAAGCCCTTACAACAGCCTAGGAGACCTGGACTCATTCAACATCTTGGGCATCTGAGGTACCTGCAGGGAGGGATGGCCCTGCCCAACTTGGGCATAGGACATTTGTTCAGGTATTCCCTGTGGGCTGTAGCCCTGAGATACAACAAACAAATACAGGGGAGTGGGGGATATTAAAGGGTAGGTCATAAATGAAAAAATCTCCCAAACGGAGGCAGTTTATGTTTTTGTGCCAGACTCATAATTAGAATGGAGACAGTCAGGGGCAGTATGAGAGGCTGGTAGTCCAAGACAGGGGCACTGGGGCAGCCAGAAAGAATGAAGCATAAGAGTCTTATAGGAAAATATTATTAGACAAACAGAAACATACATTCCTGAGTGACAAATCTGACATGCCTAGTACTACTCCTAATGATAATTTAAAGGTTAAAATTATCTGCAGGAGTATTAACCTCTCATCCATACATTTGAAGCAGAGGGTTTTTTAAAAGCATGGGATCAATCACAGCACAGAAAACATGGTACAGTTAACCCTTAGAAGCATATCTCTCAACTTTTTGTGCAAGAATAAAGGGGGTGGGGGCAAAGGCCCAACATCAGGAACAATTTCTAAATATTACTCTAATTCACATAAAAAGTTAACAAAACAAAGGGTCTTGTGTTAACATGTACTTTCTGAACATTAAGAATTTACTGGGACTTCCAAGATGGCTGCACACCGAGTAATAACTTAGTTTCAGCTCTCCTAATGTGAAAACAGAAACTCAAAAAACAGAGCCAGTCAACTTGTCTTTTTGGGTAAATTGCAGTAAGTGGCTAGTAAGTGCACTGCCTGGATGCCAGCAAAAAGAAAGAAAAATCAATCACAAAATGTGAAGCGAAAACACTGACTGGGAAGAATTCTGCAGTTGTTCATCAAGAAAGCAGTACAAGCTCCAGCTCTGGTGCAAGACATGACTTCCAACAACCCAAAGGGGGAAAAAGTCAAATGTACTGAGAACTGATTAAAATAAACACAACACTAAAGGAATATATCAACTCAAATAACAAAAGGCTGCAAGAAATGGAAAAAGCTTTAAACAGCTATTCAGATGAGGTGATAAAACTGCTGCTCAAGAAGAGATAAATAAAAAAATAACAGAATTAGAGAGCAGAGCAAATATGGAAAACCTAGGATTTTCAGCCACACCAGAGAAGCTGAAAGGAACAGAATGTATTAATTTTATGGAAGCACAAATAAGCAACTTGAGTTTTTAATTGAAAGGACAGATTGGGTGTATGCTCCAAATGTGGCCATGAGAAACCAATCTGAACCTTTAATAGTAAACATGTAATCTTGCCCACAGAAAGAGTTGATCCTTAAAAAAACATGGCAGAAGGACAAAGTACTAAAAGTGGGAAACAGTACAGTGTCTGTGGAAAATTATTACTCGCTGTACACCAGTCAAAACAGGAGTAAATTTATTCCACTAACCAGGGAATGTCAAGAATCAGACATGAGATTCAAGCTGCTGTATCCAGCTACTTTCAGAATATTCTTTCCTGGAGGGTCAAAATTATTTTTTGATGCAGAACACGCTAAAGAACAAATATAAAAATCTGCCCAACAAAAGGTGACCCCATGAAACAGGAGATTCTGCTTCTTGTTCTCTGGTAGTTAAACTCACAGACGTGCCAATGAAACCTTTTCCAATGTTCTAAAGGAAAATGCTTGACAGACAGAAAAAACATAAGTTGCCAAGAAGACTCGGGAGTACGTTGGAAATGTAGCAGAGACTGGATTTGGGACATGGAGATCAACAGGAAGAAAACAAGCAACTTAGAAACTGACAAATACATGTGGGATTAAAAGCATTAATTTTATTTGTGAAACATGACAGAACAAGAAAACCTGGAAATATTGGACTTTTTTTTAACTTTGTTAAACTTGGAGGGGACTCCAAAGCATATGCCCTACCACATGTCATTGTTTGGGATACGCTTTAGGTAGTGGGTGGAAGAGGAAGGGAATAGTTGACCTTAAGTAAAACCACATGTTTAGTATTTTTATAATACATGCCATAATCTGCATACTATAAAGTAAGGCTTCCTCAGTTATTTTCAAGTGCAACAGGGATACTAAATTAACAGAATAAAAAACCAAAGAACTATAGCAACAAGTCACAAACTATCCAATAAGTGCAACAAGTCACAAACTATCCAATAAGTGCATGGCTTTCGATAAACTTCCACAAAAAAGGTCACCATGGAAGATAACGATAAAAATCCAAATGGAATTCAGCAACACTGCATCAGAAAATTCCAAACGAATAAAGGCTCAGCGGAAAAAATCAATATTCTTTTATTCCAATAAAACTGGCGTTAAACAACTGCAATAACGCATCAAAACCATACACCAATGAGCAAGGTTAAGCGCTTTCACCCACTCAACTCGTGGGCTTCTTCAGAACCTTTAATACATATTAAAACAACCCTTATATATAAAATTATCCTTGTATATGAAATTTGGGCGCCAAAAGGAAGGGGATACTAGTGAAATATAAGTTCCGCCCCTAAAACTTAATCAAAACTTTAATTTCCTTTGAATTTGGCACCAACAGAAAATAGTAACAGATACGCAATATCCTGTACAAAGGTCCGCCGGTAGGGCAAACCCGAAACATTGTAATATATCAGTTTAACGAAATCAATCCACCAAATATAATGATGAAAAGTTAAGTCAGTTGATACAGGAGACAGAGGAGTTAAATCTGCAGATTACTAGTGATTTATTATTTGCAGATTGGGAAAGGCTGTACAAGAAACAATTCAATTTAGCAGACAAATGGGTGGAAAATATTTGTATGAGGAAACAAAAGAAATTGACAAGAGATAGTGAACAGTATAAAAATGGGAAAGCCTATGATTGGTATATACATAAAGATAAGAATAGTGGTACATATGATAATCAAGTTGATTATCAGTATGAAACTGATCATGTAAATTATAGGGAACAAAATTCACATTTTCAAAAGGTGGACTACAAAAAAGGATGGTTGCATCAGAACAATTTTCAACAGGATCATCGGTTAACTTGGAAACCCAGACAGAGACAGTGGGGGGGGGGGGGACACAGTGGAGGGAAAGAAATTAACCGATATAGTATGCCCTGATATAATCAGGGTGGATAATAGATACACATACAAAAATTTCAACATTTACAATTTCTCTAGTTTGGAGACATACAAGACTCACTTTGAGTTGTTAAGCAAAGGTATGAAATATATTCCTAATACTCATTTTTGTGTGGTGGATGTGTTACGTGAATTAAAAAAATTCATTAGAAAGATTAATTTAGGAATATTTTTTAATGACAAAAATAACATTGAAAAGAATATAGTAAACAATCAAAATAATTGTTTGAAGGTTAAAAGTACCTTTATACCTCTGAGTCATCCGAAGGTTGACTTATATGAGAAAATAGTTACTAGGGAAATTTATTGGGTTTCCAGAACTATAAATGATAACATTACCATCAATTTATCAGATGAAGAAAGTGAGACCCTTAAGACTTTACAGCTAAATTCAAATATCAGAGTGATGAAACTGGACAAGGGGGTGGCATAGTTATATATGATAATATAAAATATTCTAAAAAATATATGATATCTTATATCATACAGGGAATTATCAGATTATTTCCATTAATGAGGTAAATATAGTTTACCAACGTATAGATTCCTATATTGAGGAATTTTATATTGACGGCAGAATCAATAGGGAAACCTGCATTTTTTTAAAAGTAAAGTATCCTAGATTAGCTACTATTGTGGGTATTCCCAAAATACATAAGAATAGTATTGACCCCCCCCCCCCCATTCCGGCTAATCATCTCGGGAAGTAAATCCAAAACATTCCCTATGAGGAAATATATAGATTGTTCATTAAAACATATTTACAGGAATGTATCCCATATGGTGAAAGATTCTTGGGAATTTTTGGGCTTGTTTCCAACGAGTTTAAGTAGTGAAAATTTGATATTTGTTACAATAGACGTTGTTGATCTTTTTTCAAGTATACCCAAACAAGCTGGATTAGATGCTTTTTGTAGCAGTATTATATCTTTTGCTAATCTTTCCTGGGAACAGACAAGTCTTATTATGGAGTTGATGGCAATTGTGTTAGACAATAACTCTATATTCTTTGAGGGGGAGTATTTTAAGCAAACCAGGGGAGTAGCCATGGGTGCTGCTTGTGCACCCACCTGGTTATGCTTGACTGGGAACTCATCACTCTTTTTCCAAGTGAATATTTTAAAAGGGTCAGACATTATTCTTGGTTCTTAGATGACATGTATGTTCTTTGGGATAACGGTGTGGAAAAATTAGATGAATTTTTGATGTATTTAAATACATCCAGTGAATATCTTAAATTCACCTATACATATAACACCAAGGGGATTGCATATTTGGATACTTATATATATAAGCAAGACGCAATATTTCAATCAAAAATATACAGGAAACACACTTTCACCAATGATTACTTGAAATATAGCAGTTGTCATCCGTTAAACATATCTTATCTGTAGTGTAGTGTGATATGTTTGATTGTGGGGGGAAGCTGTGTGTATGTGTGTTAGATGTTCGGGATTTAAAATTTCACGTCGGTGTAGTTTCGGTATTTAGGGGTTTCGGGTTTATAGTCTTGAGCTTTTGAAATTCAGTATTTCAAAAGTTTGAGATTATGCAGTGAACCCATACATACTTATACACACATGCACACACACATACACAAACATGTGCGCACATGCGCGCACACACACACAAATGAAGGTGCGGGGTATAGGTGTACCTGACCTTCAGCAAAAACTGTTCTAAGTTATTGTTCTTGTTTGTAAGATGTGCATTTTTTTTTTACTTTTGATTTTCTGCTGGGTGCTATTTTTAAGCATTATTTTGTGTTTTCACTTATACTAAGACATTGTGGCCTTACTTTATGTGGTACAAGCAGGTATAATTGTGAGTTATTAAGTTACATACACATGTGATTTGATCTATAGTTGTTGAAAAATGCACAGCACCTTTGCAGCTAACATGCTCCACTGTTTCACATTGTGACTTACAAATTATACGATCATATTTTCAATAATTTTACATTATGGTTACTCAGTGCTGGTAAATGTGCATGTGCATTTAGGCATTAAGTATCCCATTTGTTTTTGTGCTGGAATGTATGGCAACAGACTCTGCAGCCACTGGTTGTACTTCTGATTCCAGCTACTATCTTGCTTGTTAAGAGTGCTTTGAGTTCCAGTTAATGTCTGTTTGGTGCTGTCACCTACTTCTTCTAGCTCTTCCATTACTTTAGGTTCTGGCTTACTAGCTGTAGTACCGGCCTGCTGTCAAATACCAGCAGTGTACTGAATTACTTTGCAATACATTTGCTTTGCATGTGTGTGTGTGTGTGTGTGTGTGTGTGTGTGTGTGTGTGTGTGTGTGTGTGTGTGTGTGTGTGTGTGTGTGTGTTTGTGTATGTGCATTGTATTTGGGGAATCAGTATGAGTACTTTTTTGTTCACTGGCTGCAGTCACAATTGATGTTGCTGTCTTCTTATGATAAGACAATGTCACCATTTAGTAACATTAAAGTGTTCCTGGGATTCAAGTCTCAAGTTAATTGTCACTCTTCAGAACAGATTTTGTCTTTGACCACACTAACAGTGGCAAAGTATGCATGTCATATGCAGCTCAGTAAAATCAAATTATCATTCTTTTACAGCATAAATGAAAAAATCAAGTACAAATAATTAAACTGTACTAGAGAGAAAATGTGCTGTTTATGAACAAAACAACTAAAGCAGTACTTCCTTTTTATGCTTCACTGGCTGATTCCTTTAGATGAAATACATTTTGTAAGCCCTATTTTGAAAATCTTGAGTATTCAGCTACAGTATGTCATTTCTACACTATGAATATTAGTCATAAAAAGACAATGAAAAAGATGCACTTACTTTTCTAGTAAGAGAAAGGAGAACAGCATCCATGAAGATTCTAAAACCCACATGTTCCCCATATGTTTTTAAATAAACCTAAACAAGAAAAGAGCATAAGAAAGCAAACACTTCAATTAGTTAAAATGAAGGGCAATCACATATTTAAAACAGCAGTGTTATTCAGTAGTTCTTCAATACAGATGTGAAGATATAATCAAGTTAACCAACTCACAGGAATCTGCAGACCAAAAGTAGTCAAGAATGCAGTACAGTGGAATTAATTCTGTCCCACCCCCAATGACCTTAGGTTGTAAGGCTATACCGATTCCCTAATGACTTGTCTATTCCCATTCAAGCGGGAAGGACTTGGCAGAAGATTCCCCAAATATTATAATAATATAGTAAAACGGTTTGCTTCCTTTCCATGTTCTGATAATCCCGAGTCTCCCAAAAGTCTGAGTGTAACGGCCTTGACTGACAGCCAGTTCTCACTTCTGTTTTAGTCGTAGTCTGGATTCTGGAAATATGAGACCCTTAAGTATGTGTTTCCTACTGGAGTTTCTCCTGTTTCCAATGGTACTGATGCTATCTCAACGCAGGGTAACCCTCCTCCTTGATAGGAAAAGCAAACTGGGCTTAACAGCTCATTTTCTCTTTCCTCCAACTGCTCCTTCTGCAACAAAGCTGTAGTTAAATCTGGACTAATTTCAATGTGAGCAATCTGCCTGCTCTCAACCCCACAATAAATTATATGGGACAGCAATGACATCAAAGGTTTTGTAGTACAGGAAACATGAGATGGTACTATACAGTGTACTAGAAAAATTTCAGAGATAGCAGTATGAGGCTCTAATGGATGAAAGGTACTTCTTAACTTGCAATTCTGAAGAAGAGGGACACAAACTCATGCATAACTCTTAGGAAGTTTTGGTAAGAAAAAAAAAAACTGCCAACCACATCAACACAACAGTGGCATAACTGATGTACAATATAGCCACCTCTCATACATGTATGGCCTCTCTAAGCTGACAGCTCTTCTTTCAAGGACACAGACAGATAAAACATCAAGGCAAGACAGTATACTGGATTGAAGCCTAACAATAGCACCTAACATCATTAATGTGGCCAGCATTATGTCTGACACAGTCAGTGATCAACTGGCTATATTTGCTGTATGGGTCCATAATAAAATCCAAAAAAGCAAGTTTTGCTATTTTGGGCATACGACTATGTTTGAACTCATTGCTTTCACTTAAGATCTTAATTCCACTAAATGGGCTCCACTCTACAAACTATCACATAATGACACTGTAAACTAATACATCATTTTTAAATATTCACTCATTCACATCTGCATTCACAGCTTACTGTTTCATGCCTACATCGCTAGCTGTGTGGGGTGCTACCTAGCCCCATTCATACCTGCAGTTCTTAAAAATCAGCTCAGTTTTTTCATTTGTACCTAACTTCAGAACAAATATGGTGGATGTATTCACTAATGTCAAAATGTTTGTGAGCCAGCTTAATTTGGCCCTTTTTTTCAAGGACAATCCTAATGTTGTTTGTCATCAAAACAATGATGGGTGTTTAAAAAGGAAAAGTGTTTTTGTACCCCCATGCAACAAGGATGTGGCTATATTTGAAAAATTATGTTTTGAAGGGAATTAAGAACATAATTAATACTAAATAGGGGGCAAATTATGATTCTAATTTGTCTACACAAGAGAAGGATGCCTTGTTTGAGTTAGCAGAAAACAAAGAGTTGAGAATTTTGAAACCCGATAAGGGTGGTGGTATGGTGATTATGTCCAAATTTGATTACATAGCTAAAATGCAGGAAATACTGGATGACCACACCACTTATCAAAGGATTTCTATCAATGAGTTGCATATAGCATACCGTAAAATTGATTTATTCTTACTTGATGCTTTATTCCAAGGAGCACTTACTGAGACAGAATTACATTTTTTAAATGTGGAATGCCCAGTCACACCTGTTATTTTTGGTATCCCGAAAATACACAAGGACACTAGGGACCCCCCTTTTAGAGCTATAGTTTCGTCCCGGGGTTGTAAGATTAACCTTTGGCTGCCTTTGTGGATGAAGGGATTCAGAAGGTTGTGGCTGGGATTCTACATATTTTGAAAGATTCTTGGCATCGCCTCCAAAGACTTGATAAGATATCAGGTCATGGTACAGAATGGTCCTTCCTAACTATAGATGTCATCAATTTATTTACTGTAATTCCACAGGATGTGGGGATTGAATATTTCACCCAAAGTTTGGTAAAAAGTGGTAAATTAAAGTTGCCAAAATAAATATGATGACAACAAGCATGGAAATGGTGTTGAAGAGCAATTTTGTAACGTTTGAAGGTGAATTGTTTCAACAAATTTAAGGTGTGGCTATGGGGGCAAAATGTGCCCCTGGATTTGCCAACCTAGTTCTTCTATATTGGGAAGAAGTATATGTATTTTGGTCACCATATAAAGACAGAATTGCTCTTTATAACAGATTTCTAGATGACATACTAATTTTGTGGAAGGGAAGTGAGGATGATGCCAAGTCTTTTGTTGAATACTTAAACAGTACCACTACTTTTTTCAAATTTACTAGTAAATGGAACAATAATGAGATAGAATTTTTGGATATTAAACTGACCAAATCAGAAAACATTTTACATAGCAACATATTTAGGAAGTAGTCTCATAGTAATTCCCTGTTACATTATAATAGTTGCCATCTTCAACATCAAAAAAGAGGAATAGTAAAGGGCCAGATGGTAAGACTTTCTAGACTGGTGAGTGACGATGACACTTGTAATAAGGAAGTGTATACCTTAATTGGCTTCTTTTTAGACAGGGGATACCCATTAAAGTTGTTGTTAAAAATAAGAAACAAAGTTTTGGGAAAAAGGAGGAGTAGATATCAACCCATTCTAAGGGGTAACAACACAGAAATGGTGGAGAAGGACAACACCTTTGAAGGCAAGGTATTAATTTTGAGATACAATAGTCAAACGTCTGGTGTTGTTGAAGTGGTGAACAAAACATGGGACACAATATTTAATGAAACTTTGAGGAATGATTTAAGAAGTTTCCCCAAAATAATATACTCAAGGGGGAAGAACATCAAAGAAATCTTGGAAGGAAATAGAATTATATACAAATGTTCCAGGATGTACAAGTGTGGAACTTGTAAATTTTGTAGGTTCATTAATGAAGGACCTTATGTAGTGGTGACTAACTATTTTAAGACCATTGGGTGCCCTGGTAGGTGCAGTTGCAACACACAGAATTTGGTATACATTGCCACCTGTGTTAGCTGCAACGCATTCTTTGTGGGCAAAACTATCCATAGGTTAAAGGACAGGATTGCAGAACATCTGAGGGCCATTAAAAATCATGACATACACAATGCATTGTATATGCATAGTACACACCGTATGGACTTTAAGAAATTCATTTTCTTTGTGATCGATAGAGTAGGAAGTCTTGAAAGAGGTGGTGATGTCAGGTTGAGGGTAGAATTATTGAAATATAGATGGCAAATAACATTGGATGCTACTACTCCACCAGGCCTGAATGAAAACATCTCCTTAAAGCCTGTTTTGAAGGATAGGGCCAACAGAATTTAGTTTTAATAGGTGAACATGATGTATTTTCTACACACTTCTTTCATTAAGTTGTTTACAGTTTTAACATAATTATTTTAAAAACTTTTTATTAGTATTTTATTTAAATGTTTTTCTAGTGGATTTTTGAGAGATATCATTATAATTATAGACAGGATGCTATTCTAACTATATTTTTTGTTTGGGTATGTATAACATATTTTTTCTATTGTCTGTGGACACATTCAGTTGTTTAAACTTTTGTAATTATTGCATAATTGCTCAATAATGTTTCTCATTGGATGATTGAATGATTGGTTGAGTATTTAATGTAAGGTATGGATGCTTTTCACTCACTCTGAAGAAGCCATTTGTTATGGTGAAAGCGCTTAGTTGGTGAATTTGGATGCATTTGGATTAAAAGTTTCTGCCTAGAGCCTTGGACGTGGTTCCTAAAGTAAAAAATCTGTTTTATTCATTCAGGTTAAAATATTTTATCTGAGCTGGCAACTGCTCTCAAGCTTGCCAGCAGTCAGGGAACTGTCACCTCATTTACTGACTACTGGGATGTGTAAATAAGTTAAGTGGTATAGTCCCACTGTACAAAAAGTGAGTCAAACTTGGGAGCCTCGTAAGGATTACTCCCAAGACCGAGTATAGTAATCACATCTGATTTATGTAACTGAAGTCCAAACTCCTGAATGAACTAAAAAAACGTTCTCAAGATTCCTGAGGTTATGGTTACCCTGAGCTAAATCAACTATCGTATCCTTTCATATTATGGCTCCAATTCAGTGTTTTCTGCCAATCACTGTTTACGAATAATTACTTGAAAAATATTTATCAAACTCAGTCTGTTGTTTCTAGGTGATTTTAACTAACCTTCAGTCATCTGGGACAGCTATAAAACTAATACAAATAATGTATAGCAGTTACTAGATTTTGTAAATCTTTACTCCCTAGACCAGATATTATACCTTCCCACTATGGGTGCAAACCTTCTTGGACCTTATCTTCACCAATATTGCCCATGTCTGTACCCTAAGGAGTATCACATCCTCGTTAGAGTTCGATTCTCACATGGGTAACTGGCTAGGCTTAAAATGGCTCACAAGAGCAGTTAGCCTAGTACTAACCAATGAACCTATGAACAGTTTGTCACAGTATTAACTCTCGTGATCAAGTCCTTGTCTCAACCTACAACCAAAAACACAACTTCCATTAGCCCAGACAATGCACATGGCTGCCTCCTAGTAAGTCCCAAATACCTCTGCTTAATCTATTTAACCTCAATCTCTCTATTGGTAAAGTACAGTATATAATTGTTGGTGAACTCCCACTGTGATTTTATTACACAGGGTGGCCCTTCCATAAATCCAGGTAATTACAAACTCATAAGTCTCACAAGTATCATTTGTGCTGATAATGTATCATACAACATCATACAAAGGATGATATAAGGAACTTTCAGTCCTTCAATCTAAACCAATTTGGCTTTGTTAGAGGTAGGTCCAGGCTACTCAATGTAATCATTTAATTGACTGCAACTTACCATCAGCAGAGTAGCAATAGGAAATGCAACGTGCAAGGCATTTGGAAAAAAAAATTGATGACTTGTTAACCCTTCTTGCCCTTAGAAAGAGAAACAAATAACTGATCTATCTTTCTGAACTGTTTGCCTTTGTATAAGTAAAAGCTGCACATCCAAGAAATGACATTTTTTTCTCACTTGTTTTGAGGGTAAGGAAAAAACACAACTTACTGAATGGCTTGACTGAGGGACAACTCTATGATAACTTTATGCGTAAAAGAGATATTGGTGCAAAGGACATCTCGTACTAATGGAAAAGCAAAAAGGGTTACTGCACTTCCATGCTTGAAGCTCTGGCAGTAGTAATAGCCAAGAAAAACAGCACCATCCAAGAAAAAAAAAACAGTTGAGGCACAGAAAAAGCTGGCTAATACAGAGCTTGGGTCAATTTCTCTTAAAACACAGCTCAGATCCCATGGTAGAGCTATCTCTTTTCGTGGATGTCTAAAATATGAAACCTTTTTAAGAACTGTTTTACTTTGGACTTAAGAGTACAGGGACATGGGCCATAGCTACGCAAGAGGATATTTCAGAAATATGAACCTTTAAAGCATAGGAAATGGCAGTTTTGAAAAAAGCCTGACAGATAATCCAGCACCAATGTCAACTGCACAATATCTGGGACTTAGTCTCTGGACAGACATCAGAAGGAGAATCTGTTCCATTTTGCTAGGTAACAATTTCCTTGTACTTGGTTTCCCTAGATTCCCTCATACCATTTAGCACGTCCTCAAAATACATGTGTTTAAGGATTCCAAGATGGCTGCTCTCTGAAAAGTAGACTGACTAGAGTTCTCCAAGTGTGAAAAGTAAAACAGAAGGCAGTAAATCCAAATGTTTTCATTAAAATTTTCTTCCCGGCTAGTCAGTACACACTGCCTACATGTCAGCAAAGAAAAATCTTGAGAAAGTAAGGAAAAAAATCAACTAGACAAGGAGATGAAAAACCCGCTGGTGGAGAAAGAAACTTAAAGCAGTTTAGCAAATGAGAGTTCAGGTTTCAACTTTGGTACAGCAGAATGCTTCTAATAATTTAGAGGAAAAATAAATCAAATGCATTCAAATGTGTTTAAAATGAATGAGAGACTGGATGAATATGTAAAGTCATATATCAAGGATAGAAGAAGCTTTAAATTGCTATTTAGTTGAGCTGACAAAACTGCAAAAATCAGAGGCTGAAATGAATAAAAGAGCGTTTGAATATGGGGCTTCTCAAGAATTGTTCCAAAATTGTACTTAGATTTTTTCTGTTATACCAGAGAAATTGAAATGAACAGATTGCATTAATTTTATGAAATATAAATAAGCAACTGTACTGTATTCCACAACAGGATTTAACTGAAAGGGTACACTGTTATGAGAAAGAACCCACGACGTGCAGTTCTAAAGATGCAGTCATACAAGCAGAAAGGGATACTCCTGACAAAATTGTGAAATAAAGGGAAATCATTAACATTTGGGGGACCAGAGTGTTTGTGGAAAATGATTATGAGCTGTACACCTGGCAGAAGAGAAGCAAATTTATCCCTGCAATCATGGGATGTCAAGAGGCAGATGTGAGATTTAAGTGGAGTTGCTATATACGAAAGTTATGTCATAACAGTAACGATACATCAGTGTTGACTCATTTTCATCTGGTTCAACATGTGGGTTGTCTGATCCAGTCATAACCTACCTCAGTGCCTTATACCAAAGTATTCGATTGAAGAGCTTTGACTCTTCCCCTACCCACAACTCCCCTATTCTGCCTGAATTACCTCAAATCAAGTTTGTTTGAGGACTTCAAATGGTGTTAAATTATGTAGGAAAAAATAAAGACAGGGCAAAACAGAAAAAAAATAAACACAAAGGGTGTAACTGCATGATATAACAGCAAATAACCCAAGAAGAAGACGTGCAGTATGGGGAAAGATAAGAAATGTAATTCTACCACACGAAAACAAATTGAATTTAAGCAACTAAAAAAAACAGAGACAGCTGTTTCAACCAATAGTGTGAACTGTCAGATCCATCATGTC
Source organism: Protopterus annectens (assembly GCF_019279795.1). Classification (NCBI taxonomy): domain Eukaryota; kingdom Metazoa; phylum Chordata; order Ceratodontiformes; family Protopteridae; genus Protopterus; species Protopterus annectens. The sequence continues at coordinate 982,959,091 of NC_056735.1, read as the reverse complement.
CAGGATACTAAATGAAAATTGTTTAAAATTCCCACACTCTAAGAAATGTTTGTAAAGGGCATTTTTGACATTTTTTTTGTCCTAATGTAATAGAGGTACTCATAGATTCTTTTTCTTGCCTACATAAAAAACTGGGCAGGAGTCACACTTCGCAAAGTAAACCACTTGCCTGGAGTTATAGGTCCCCTTACAAAAAATACTTTAACCATTGTACTATTACCTAACACTAAACAAGTCCTAAGTAAAATATAGGGGCATTGTGCACAAGCCCCACATCTTTTAGTACCACCGCAGATCTCATCTTTGTTGTTTAAATGTAATGTTTTTTCAAATATTGATTTCAAATTTCTCCCTATCATAAACAATTAACAACTGTTCTCTCAAAATCCTTAATATATCCTTGTTAGTTCTGAAAATATTCCAGTTGTTCCTAACAATGGTGGCAACTTCATGAGATTCCACATAAATTTTTAATGTAAGGACTCTATTCTAGGAACCTGTATCACTTTCTATATCTTCCACAGAGGTACCAACTGAGAGAAGGCCACACCCCAGCAAAGGTTTAAACTTGTCTGTTCTCTGTTGAGATACCGCTTTAATGATTTTATTACTTAAAGAGTTAGGGTAACGCCGCTCCAAAAACATTAATCTTACTCTGTCACTCTCCGATACTAAAAGGTTATCATCAGATGTCATTTTGGACAATCTAATAAATTGTCCCTTCACTAGACCCACTTTTTGGTTGTATGGATGATGGCTCAAAAAGTGAGGATAGGAATAGCTAAAAAGTGGGTTTCTGTAAATGTTTCATAGCTTCATAGATTAGTACTAGGCTAACTGTCCTCATGGGCCATTTTTTTAAGTCTAGCTAATTACCCCATGTGAGAATCAAACCCTGCACCTTGTGTTTCTAAGGTAAGCACCTTAACCATTATGCCAGCCTCCCACCCAATGTTTGCAATTTCCCAGTGAGCAGGCCAGACTAACCCTGCTTAACTGGATCTCCCACCCCTTTGCAGCTTCTTTGTGGCAAGAAATACAAGTGTTCATCTCACCTGCAGGGAAACTATTAGTGTAATTAATCTTCCTGCTGTACTAGGCAAGTTTCTGTAGTGAAACACTTTAGTGCTTATTTGACTAGTGGCATGCTCACTAACTCAAATAGTGTTGGACTCCCCTATCTTTTCCCCTGAACTTTCTCCCTCCATTCTTCACTCTTTTCAGCAACTGCTAATATCAAGACCTGCAAAACTATACAGAACTAATAAAGCAGCATGTGTTAGGTTGCTATTACATGCGTTTTTCTTACCTCTAGGAACTGCCTACTATTAAATGCTCCACTGTCTTGAGGCACTCATTGTTAACTGATTGTTTTTACTGTGGTCTGGCAAGCTGCCTCAAGGTTTCCAGGGATCATTTATGTTTGCTCAACCTCTCTTTCCCCTTTCCTTTACAGCCTGTGTCCCATTGCTACTGTATTTTGACTACATTTCCCTTCATCCTTTGTCTCCTACTAAGACTGCATCTGCCCCTCTCTTGTGATCCACTTCCTCTCTGAAGTTACTTAGTCACCCTCAACAACTGGTGCTATTTTCAAACAGCCTTTTCATCCTTATGATTGGAATTTCCTCTGCTCCCTGAGGAAGTGTGCATGCCACTTAAGTGTTATATGTAAAGCTGTTATTGTTAGATCATTCTGTACTTTTTATTGTCTGTGCACTGCTTTTGTTATACTGGGTTTTACAGGGTGCTTCAAACTGCTGAGTTTTGCTACACATTTTTTGTGTTGCACAGCACTCTTCCAATGTTGGTGATATCTTCCAGGCTAAGGATATAAGTGAGCATACTACCAACATACTTTTTCCATCCAAGTTTTCTGATTCTATTTTTTTCACCTTCGATAACCACATCGCCACAACAGTCAGGAAATCCTTCTATGTGGCACACCTCATCACGAAGGGCTTTTCATCCAGAAAAAAGGAGGTCATTGTCCCACTGTACTCATCCCTCATTAGACCCATTATAGAATACAACACCCCATTTGGTATGTACCTCTCAAGACATCTGCAACAACTGGAAAGGCCTCAGAAATACCTCACTAAAAGAATCACAGGCCTAAAGCAAATGCCCTATGCTGGCCGCCTTAAAAAACTCCAGCTATACTCTGTCGCATATCGTCTACTCAGAGGCGATCTCTGCTTAACATACAAGGCCATGTCAAACCCAGAGCTGTTGGACATGCTACACTTAAAGAAATCCCAATCCCTCAGAGCTACACGCTCCAGGGATCTAAACCTTGTCATCACAATAAACAAAACATGCTGGAGGGATAGGTTCCTGACCCAGAGACTCCCCAGACTCTGGAATAGATTGCCCATACATGTCAAGCAGAGTGCCTCTTTGGACCTCTTCAAGAGGAACCTTGACGATTGGATGGGAGAGAGGAAATTCACCCCAGGGATCACGTCAGTCGCCCTGCTAGACAGGGGTCCAGGAAGGTAAATAATGTGGGAAGAAATAGCCAGGGAATTGTTATGGCTAGGGTTGTATAGGCCCTAGGGCTGATAGCCTAGTACCAACCTATGAACCTATGGTTGCTACTGTGCTGACTGCTTAAATAAAACTGTGCCATGTGGTCTACCTCTTTCAGTTGCAGTTGTGAGGTTCTTTAACATCCAACTGTAACCACAAGGTTTTTGTAACCAGAGTTCCAATTTTCACAACCACTGTTTAAAGCATCACTTGTAAGTTTTTTCTGGGCACTACTGTAACTGATATATACTGCTTTCTATGTAAGTATTTCTGGGGCTAATCTCTGTTGCATCTACTTTGTTAGTTACAGCAAATGTACTGAAGAGATGTTAATTGAAAAGGATAGTGCAGTTGCTATAGAGTGCATTTTGGAAAGTGTTCTTACTTGCTATATAGCATTCTACTTACTACTTCATGTCTACTTACACTGCTTTGTTTGTAGAGCTAATTTTATTGAAGTTAACTGATATGTACTGTGCTGTTGTGTTTTTATTCTTAAACTTGTATACACACCCATAAAGGGCTTAGAATAACCAATGTCTATTGATGGCATTTTGTAAAATGATTTACTGTATATATTGTATTCTACTTCTGCCTCATTTCTGATACTTCTGCTGTACTAATGTATCTCCACTCTTACAACCTCCTACTTTCTCACCCTCCCCCATCTTTGTTGTTGCTTCACTCCCTCAAAGCCCTTTTTATTAACAACCCTGTCTGCTATTCTCCCTGTCTAGTTCTACTATTACTACGCTGAGACACTTCCTTAGCGGTCATACATTTTCTGTCCTACATCCCTCCTAAAACCCCTGTCCTAACATTTTTTTCCTCTTACAGCTGCTGTTTGCAATTTCCCAGTGAACACACTGGACTAACCCTGCTTAACTGGATCTCCCACCCCTTTGCAGCTTCTTTGTGGCAAGAAATACGAGTGTTCATCTCACCTGCAGGGAAATTATTAGTGTCATTAATCTTCCTGCTGTACTAGGAAAGTTTCTGTAGTGAAACACTTTAGTGTTTATTTTGACTAGTGGCATACTCACTAACGTAATCAAATAGTGTTGGACTCCCCTAACTTTTCCCCTGAACTATCTCCCTCCATTATTCACTTTTTTTAGCAACTGCTAATATCAAGACCTGCAAAATTATACAGATCTAATAAAGCAGCATGTGTTAGGTTGCTATTACATTTGTTTTTCTTACCTCTAGGAACTGCCTACTCTTAACTGCTCCACTGTCTTGAGACACACATTGTTAACTGATCGTTTCTACTGCGGTCTGGCAGGCTGCATCAAAGTTTCTGCACGCTCCATTCACCCTTGTCCGGCTTGAGCTCAATCCACTCCCCTACCCTACCCCCATTACCACCCATCCCCACATCAATTACATTTATACCTTCCAAAAGCTCTTCCCTTTCCTAACTCCCAATCAACACCCAGACACCTACACCAGTATCCTCCCATTCACTCCACCCTAATTATCTTCCTTGTTAATATTTTACCTTCCTGAATCTTCCTCATTCTTCTCCTTAACTATAGTTCTACAACCTTTTCCTAACATGTACTATACATCAAAACCTTGTATTACCTTAATCTCCTTTACTTCCATTCTTCTTTTCCTATCCCACACCACCTCCCTACATACTATATTCCATTCCCCAATTTCAACATTTTCCACATCACCCACTGCACCCCACATTAATTCCAATAGTATCTCTGACATCTCACCCTCTTTATTCAACTGCCATACTTGGCACCTTACAAAGATTAGATCCCTTGTCATCATAATCAAACTAAAATTAATTTACAACCCCCACCACAGACCTCTCTTCATTACTCAACATCCATCCATAATTACATGTCACTACGAAGCCCTCTCTCTATGTGGCGACATTCACCCCAACCCTAGACCAATCAACCATTCTCCCCAAAACCTTTCTTCTGATGCCAAGAACCTCTGCTTCACTACAATTAATGTATGCAGTATCTGTAACAAAACCACCGAATTCCATGCCTGGCACTCCCACTACTTCCCAGATATTGTAGCAGTCAGAGACCTGGATAAAACCACATATTGCTAACACTGAAATAATCCCTCCAGAATATAATATACATAGAAATGATCAGCCACATAAAAAAGGTGGAGGTGTTGCATTAATTTACCGTGACACTTTAGCTGTTACCCCATATGATAAACCTATACCAACATATGGAAATATGGAATTATTGTAGTTAACCTTTACATCAACAGAAAACAATTATGTATTACTGTACTCTATATTCCCCCAGGTCAAAACATACCTACTCTGGAAGATCTACTATCCTGGACCACCCTCAATATATCAAATGAAACCACCATTCTTGGCGACACAAATATAAACAGGCAAACTCTCATCTCTGACTCTCCAGTAAATAGTATTAACTTACACAGGTTTACTCAACTCCTCTCTAACCCCACTCGTAAGGTTAAAAAAAAAAAAAAAAAAACAGAATCAACTCTAGACTGGATACTCATCTCACACCCTCAAAAATTCACCAAGGCAGGGACCCTACCCAACAGCTTTAGTAACCATCTTCCTGCCTATACCCATAGAACCCAACGTCAAATAGACAAACTGCACTGTCTAAGAACAACTAGGAATCTTACCCATTTCAATAAACAACTATTCTTAGAGTCTTTAAAAACCCAAAACTGGTCCCCTACCAAATTTCTCCCAGTGTATGAAGCAGTCAACTACTTCAATAAAGTCTTTTTAGATATTCTAGACAGCCTTGCCCCCACACGTACCAAGAGAGTAAAGCCTAACCATGCCCCATGGCTAACTAAGTAAACTAAACAGTTACTTACCTCCAGGGATAAAGCCTGGAAGGAATGGCATAGAAACAGAACCCCACAACTTGAACTCGGATATAAATAACTCCGTAACAATGCCAAAAAGCAAGTCATCAGTGATACAAAAGCTATTTCTCCACTAAACTCACTACCCAACAAAATACCCCAAATTGTTCTGGAACCCTGTTTCCTCTCTCTTAAATCCTGGTACTCAACATAACCCCTCCCCATCTCCTGATAAAGACCCTCAAGAAATTGCCCAAGCCTTCAATTCTCATTTTATTGATACTATCCAAAAACATGTTAATGATTTATCTCTACAAACTAACAAAAGTATAATTAGCAACATAAACAACAATACACTCTCTAACCACTCCCCCCATATCAATTGCAATTCCAACAAAAACCCATCCACTCCTCTAATTACTTTACAATCAGTACCCACCTCTCTAGTTCGTAAATTGCTCTCAAAACTAAAACCATGGTCCCCCACTTCCGATGGCCTCCCAGCTGAATTCTTAAAACTTGCAGCAGATTCTATAGCTCTTCCAATTAGCTTTCTCATTAACCAATCAATCTGTGAATCATATGTCCCACAACTATGGAAAAACTCAATGATTACTCCCCTTTACAAAGGCGATAACACCAGTGATCTAACTACTGGCCCATCTCCATACTTTCACCTTTATCTAAAATTCTAGAAAAGTGCATTCATTCTCAATTACTAAAACATCTCACAGACAATAACCTACTCGCACCCACTCAACATAGTTTTCGGCCAGCACACAGCACAACAACACAGCCTAACTGTCACTTACCAACACTGTACACAAAGCTCTTGATGCAGGCCTACTTACATCAGTGATCCTACTAGACCTATCAAAAGCTTTTGATACAGTGTCCCACTCAAAACTACTTTTACAACTTGAGACCATAAACTGCTCCCCACACACTCTAACCTGGTTCCATAACTATCTACACAACAGAAAATCTGTTAAATGGCAAAGTAAGCAATCTGATTACCTGCTTAACAAAACAGGCGTCCCCCAGGGGTCTATTCTTGGGCCCTTGCTTTTTAACGTATTTACTAATAATCTCCATAAAGCATCCCTACAAAGTACACTCATTCAATACGTGGACGCTTCAACTATAATTACATCCTCTAACAACACCTCAGATCTCCTAAAGTTAACACAAAATGCATTTACTTCCATTGAATCCTGGCTTAACGAAGCTCAACTGCTACTTAATCCCAAAAAATCAAAATGTTTACTCTTCACAACCAAACTTCTAACTCTAGACTTTAAAATATTATCTCAAAACAATACAGAAATTGAAATTGTAAAAACAGCCAAACTACTTGGGATCACAAATGATGACAAACTATCCTTTGAGAATCATGTACTCAGCCACATCAAAAAGACACATTTTAAGATTGGCAAACTGTATAGGCATAAACTCTATTTGGACAAGTCTACCAAGTTGAAACTAGCTAATAGCCTATGCCTACCCTCCCTCCGCTATGGTTGCCCCATTTTCACTAACCTACACACATCTGTCCTGAACAAACTGCAGTTGTGCTACTATAAAATAGCTAAGTTTGTCTCCAACATACCAACTCGCACACATCAATGGCTGGCCATTAAATCTATACACTGGTTTGAGTTCCCTCATTACCTACATTACTCCCAACTTACTCTCACCCACAAACTACTAAATAATTCAAACTACTGCTCATCCCTTCAAACTATAATACAAACACACACCCCTACTCGGCATCTTAGGTCCTCTAACAAACAACTCTTAACCATAACTAAACCCAACAAAAGAGCTGGACAATGTCTCTATTCCTATGCCATTGTCAAACTTTGGAATGTGCTCCCTCTCTCTATTACTCAACTAGACTATTTAAAAACATTTAAATTTGGACTAAAAGAACACTATTTCAATAACCTTGTCTATTCTTGTAGTCATATGATGATTCTTCTTCTTTTGTTTTTTTCCTGGTTAGGGGTCACAGCAGCGGATCACCTGATTAAACCACCTTAAATATTTTGGCCACTATACACTACAAATACTTTTACTAACTTAATATAGTTGCAATTTACACTATCTGTTTTTGCATCCAATATCTCTTGCTTTCTTTATTTCTGTGGTTGAATAAACATTATTGATTAAACAGTATTCTTACTTAGGAGAATATACAAACAGAATTACTAAAAATGTAATGCACTGGGTTTATTTTCTTGTATTGTATACCTCTATAATATGCATTTGTCTTGTATATCTACTTCAATTTGCAATATGTAAAAACTTTCTTGACTGTCAAAGTTAAGCTGATGTTATGTAAAAATTTCTGACAGTCTATGAAGCTTTTCTCCCCGGGCCTCCACTGAAAATGGGTCATTGGGCCCAGTGGACTTTCCTGGTCAACAAATGTCAATAAATAAATAATAAATAAATCTTCTCCTTCTTTAAGAAAAGAGGATAACCCCTGCCTGGCTCCTCTGCTCATACACAGCTTATCTGAAAGGAATCTTCCCACTTTAATTCTTGCCTCTGCTCCTTCATATATCCTTCCAATTAATCTTATTTTATTATCAGGGAATGCAAATGCTTCCAATGCCCTACTCATAAAATTTCAGCTTACTTTGTCAAATGGTTTATCTGCATCAACAACCACCACCAACAGAGGTATTTTTTACATTCTGCTTCCCTCTTTATCATCGCTGTTCTATTAATGTTGTTGACTGTTTGCCTCCCCTTCATAAAACCACATTGATCCATATCTATCAATTTTGGCAACACCTTTCAGGTAGTATGGGCATAAACACTTTATAATCATGGTTTATAATTGAAATGGGTCTATATAAAGCTGGGTCTGAAGAGTCTGCCATCTTTAGGTAACAGAGCCACAACAGCTTTCTTCCCCCATTTAAAACATTGTTAAAATCTTCCAGATCGTAATCACTTTCTTCAGTCCTAATTTCCAAACTTCCACAGGAACACCATCTGTTGCTGGAGACTTTCCAGACGACTGATCATACATCACAGTTTTTATCTCATCACCTCCTATCTTAATTGTTAGTTGTTGAGTCTTGCCTACCTCTATCATTGGCATAATTAAGTCTTCCATAAATACTTTAATTTGTATTCTTTCTAGATTTACACATTTCTCTTGCTTTATACAAATGTTCATAAAATTTCTGGAATACCTCTAAAACATCTATAAAATCTCTTGTTATTTTTCTTGTTATAGGATCCCTAAGTTTGGCAATAACCCTTTCAATGTTCTGTTGCCTAAGTCACTGTGCTGAACATTTTTGCGATCTGGAGTTATCAAAAATAGTTATTTAACTGCAATCTTTATAAACTCATACATATTTTCCAGATACTCACTTTTTCTCTTTAGCACTCTGCATTTGCTACTCCTCTTGTTCTGTGAGATTTTCCTTATTCTGCAATAATTTAACCTTTGTCAGCTCCTCTAAACAATTTCTCTTATTTCTCAACCATATCTTTCTCTTTTATTAAAACCTTATTTTTAAACTCCATTTTCATTTTATCACAGTCACTAGCTACAACTTCTGAAAATATTTCTAACTTCCCTTATAACTCTTGATTAATTTCCACTACCCATTCCTTAAATTACTCTCTTTTTAACAGGTAGGTGGTAAAGCATTGGTGTCTTATTTTTACATTACCCTGCATTTTTATCTTAGTTTTTATTAGTGCATGATAAAAATAGTTAATGGATGTGTGTTGAAGCTTTTAATGGAATTCCTGTGAAACATAATTTCTATCCAGTCTAGCCCAGTTATTGTACCTTGGGGGAATTATATGTAAATTCTTTCAGAGTTCCTACTACTGAATTCATATCTTCCATAACATATATTTTCATAAATTTCTTCAGAAATCTACCATGTTTTGTTATATTGTCCCTTATATGTCTCTCTCATGCATCCTCACTACTACAGTCAAATTCCATTTCCCACCTATAATTAATATTTCCTGCTCTAAGGTGATTGTTTCTCCCAACATTTTCTTAAGCTCCAAAATAGCAGTTTTTGGTGGAATGTAAATACATGTAATTTTAATCCTCCTCCCTTGCCATTAGCTTCTTACAACCACAAATGTAATATTTTTGTATTTTTTCTCATCTGTCACTACTGAAGCCCCACTAGCAATTAATACAATTACTCCCCTTTTCCTCTGTCCCTGACATTCTGCTGAATAGCCATTCTGAAATCCCTCTGCCAAATTCACATGCTCATTGCTTTCCAAACGTGAGTCCTGCAGCATTGCTATTTGTGGTTTCCATTTCTTATTATTTGCACTCTGCATTTCTTACTATAATTCAATACTCTTTCTTTTTATACCCGTAAGGCCATTCAAATATGGACAGCATATACATCATGATACAAAGCTACTGTTTCCACCAATTAAACATGACAGTTTTTTTTTAATGTGCATTTTCAGCTTTTTTGTTATGTGCATATACTAATACTTGGCAGGCTGGTCTTTTCTACAGTTGTTTCTTCTTGCCTCCATGTGAATCTGTCACATTTTTCAAAACCCTTAAACAACAAAAATAGATACAAAACACCCATCCCCTACTAAACTGGAACAGATACACAAAAGTTGTACATCTTCAAAATGTGAAGTTTAACCCTCCACTAGGGAATAACTGCTGCAAATTGATGGCTGCACTTGCAGGGATTATTTACTCTAAAATTAAAGGTATCCATGCTAAAGTGCATGCTATAGCCTGTGCTCCCACTCACACTAATTGAAAAAAGTGCACTGGCTATCTTTAAATAAAACAAAATTGTACCCTGTTCTGTTAACTGCAAGTATTTAAGGTTGTTGTCCTCTTATTCACTTCCCATAATTTCAGACTTAATTTTTTCACGACCTGCTTGCCATCATACCTTTAAATTTTGCATTTCCCTCAGCAAAGAATACTCAAAATTCTGTAGATTAACTTCTTTGAATTCTTTGCACCTACAGGCGGCTTGTTTCCATGGAAATGCACTCAGCAATGAGTTTTTGTAAATTTCACTCACAAAAATATTCACAGCTGCCCTCAGCTGCAGACACCTCGACTCCACTGAACATGTGGAAAACAAAAATTTCTTTCCAATTTTATGGAGATTAACATTTTCATGTTTTTTATCATTTTGTCTTATTTTTTTAAAACCCATATGTTTAAAAAAAGCTTGTTTAAAGCTTAAGGCAAAGGTAGCAATCTAGACCGTCACCATTATAAAATAAGAAAATATTTTCTTTTGTTATACTGTAAAACCTATATTTCTTACAACTAAACAAAGTACTAGTTTAGTTTAATATCTTAAGACATGCAACAGTCACTGAAATGATTCCCTCCCACATTAAATTGACTATACACGTATACAGTACAACAGTTTTGTATAAACACACAGTTTATGTAACAAAATGTTTTATACAAATACTAATAAGAAAAAAAATGTTTTACTTACAGTTAGTTCTCCCACCTGCTAGTGTCCTTCTAAACATTAATGATATAAAGTGGGGTAAATGCTTTACAGTCCACCTACAAGTTTAATGAAGTCAAAAAAAGTCCAATGTTTTTTCATCCACTTTTTCTTATATAACCATATTTCACAAATGTAATAAGATGCATTATAGTCTTCAATTTATTCACAAATTTCAGTTACTGGTCTTTTTTCTTGTTCATCTCCATCTCCCAACACTAGACTCTAGTTCAAGTCCAAGGTACTGGTGATCCTTCTAGTCAACTCCTGTGCTTTTTTCTCTCTCTCAAGCATTTTCCTTTAAAACATTGGAAAAGGTTTCACTGGCAAAGTCTCTATGAACCTTACCATCAGAATAATTAAAAGCAGAGTCCCTTTCTGCTTGCTGATTCACTTTTTGTTGAATATTTTTTTATTTCCTCCTTAGCCTGATCTGCTTCAAAAATGACTTAGATCCTCCAGGAAAATACACTTTGAACACAGTTGGACACAACAGCCTGAATCTCACACCTACCTCTTGACATTCCCTGATAGCTGGGATAAATCTGTTTCTCTTTTGCTTTGTGTACAGTGAATAATCATTTTCTAGAAGCAGTCTGCTGTCTCTAGTTTTTTAATACTTTGCCCTTCTACCACAATTTTCACAGGATCAACTTTTTCTGCTGGTATGGCTGCATTTTTACTAATACAGGTCTTGGCTGCATTCTCATTACCAGGTATGGAGCATACACGATGTGCCCTTTCAATAAACAAATTCTGCTGTGGAATACCAGTCCAGTCACTTATTTGTGCTTTCATAAAATTAATACAGTCTGTTCCTTCCAGTTTCTCCGGCACAACAGAAAATATCAGGTTTTCTCTGTGTGGTCTGTCTTCTAAGTCTACTATTTTTTAAACCGTTCTTCTTGAGAATCTTCTCATTCTGCTAGCTTTTTCTTCATGCCATCCCCTGATTTTTTTGCAGTTTTATCAGATCATCTGAATAGCTAGTAGAAGTTTCTTCTATTTTTCCACACTTTTGTTTGGATTCATATATTGCTTTAATGTTTCATTTATTTTAATCACGTCTTGAGTACATTTGATTTATTTTTTTCTCTAAATTATTGGAAGCCAACTCTTGAAACAAAGCTGAAGCTTGAACTGTTTTTTTGCTGAACAGCTGCAGACTCCTTCCAAGACTCTTTCCAAGACAGTTTTCTTTTTCTCTTCACCTGTTCTAGATGATTTTCTTTCAAGTTTTCCAAATATGGTCTTTGCTGGCATCCAGGTAGTGTGTTTCCTTATCCAGCAACTGAATTTTACCAAAAACAATTACAGTGCCACTCCTTTTTCTCCATTTCTGTTTTCACACTGGGACAGGTGAAGTTATACTGTTGATCAATGTGCAGCCATCTTGGAAGTCCTGGATTCTTGTTTCTTGAGTGCTTTTTATTGTAGAAAAACACCTGGAAAATGTGATATTGGTACAAACAGGGATGAGAAGCAAAAACTCCATAAAAGATCAGCCTGCCCATCATTAATGTGTGCATGTAGTTGTCAACATATATTCAAAAGAAGTGTCATGCAGAATATACAAAAGTAATAATTTCTTATCAGAATGCCTGCCTTATCAATTTTATTATGAAATGTCAATGGCAGTGCAGGTATTGACAGCAAGCAAATCATAATGAACTATATTAAGTGTACGGTGCAAATAGCAATATTACAGGAGACACACTGATATACAAATGAACACCTGAACTTGGCAAAGAAAGTGCTAAGGAACAGATATTCAGCAGTGTATTAGGGATAAAGGAAAATCAGGGTAATAATACTGATTTCGACAGGAGCACCAAAAATCAGAGAAAAAGAAAAGAAAGACAGTAATGGTAGCTCCATGGTAATAGTACTGGCAAGGAAGGATGATTGCAATGGCATATATTTAGAGTTAACCTAAAATTAATATTGCAGCTTGTAAGAGAATTTTGGGGGAAATGATTAGCTTTAACCAGTGAAAATTAGTGATGTGTGGAGACTAGAACCTGATTTGCAAAAGTGAGGATGTATTGAGGAACAACATAAAAAAACAGGGTAGGTTTCTGAAGAAATATATGAAAATATTTGGAATGGAAGATGTGAATCTACTGTCAAGAACTCAGAATTTGCATATTACTCCATAAGGTACAATAACTGGGCTAGACCAGATAGAAATTGCATTTCACAGCAGAAGGTGAATTTAACTGAAAGTTTTGAAACACATCCAATAACTATTTCAGATCATGCACCCATAAAGACCAAGATAAAGGTGCAAAACACTGAAGTAAAATGAAACACTAGCAATTCCCTACTTTTTAAAAAGAAAAGAATTTTAAGAATTTGTAGTAGAAATTATTTGAGAGTTAAAAGATGGACATTTCTTCACAAGGGATAGCTAGGGAGTGGAATACAATTAAAAAGAAATTTAAAATACTGTAAAATAAGAGAGAAAGTGAGATGGGAAAGAAGTGATAGGAATTATTTAGAGATGTGAGAGAGGGCTGTCAAAGAAAAAAATATCGCAGGGGAAGGGGAATCTCACAGAACAAGAAGAACACCTGCTGAGTGCTAAACAGGAAAAAATGAAAGTCTTTGGATAATATGCTGTCAAGCAAGTACGTTTTGATATGAACTCCAGAGCAAAAACGTTTTTAGCACACTAACATAGGCAACATAAAGTGGAAAGGGTTGCTCATAGCATCATTGGTAATTACTAGGTTATCAGTCTGCAAATTATTACAAACTTAGCCAATAGTAAGAGGTTAGAATCAAGCCCTGAACCTTATAACTGTGAGGTGAAGACCTTAACCATTATATCAACCACAACACAGTATATTACCAAACTTAGTGAGACTATAAATTAAAGTTATGTACTTACTCACCATAACTATGCATCTGTACTGTCCATTATCATTCTTCAACGTATGGGTTACTGATCTGACCTTGGATCAAACTTGGCCACATTTCACAGACTTTGGATCCAACTCTCGAGCTACCCCCTCTATCAATAATACTCCAGCCCACCCCCAATACCTCAGATTGAGTTTGCTGCCTTAAAGATCTTAATCTATAATAGTAAAAGAGAAGATAAAGAAAACCAGGGCTCAAACCTGGAACAACAGGTTCCAAAAGTCCATCAGGTCACTCCAGACTATGATAGGAAGGGGGAAGGAGGGAGGGGAGATGAGGAAGGATGGAAATGGACAATACAGATATTATCATAGTTATGGTGAGTACCTAACTTTAATATCTGATGTCATCCTTTCCATTCTTCCTCAACTGATGGGACACAGTCTCCAGTTACATGCATCTTGGGGGGCCCTCATGAAAGGATACTCCGCTGAACAAAAAGCAAAAATCTGAGCTCTGAGGATCTTTCTCATCCTAGCCACTTCAGCTTTAGAAAGACTCCTGGAAGACCTGACAGATGGTGTAGTGGACTGAAGTCTATACAGTTTTTCCTCAGAGTTTGCATGGTGGGGGGGGGGGGGGGCCGAGGAGAAAGAATAAAAAACTTGGGTGAGTGAGTTCTCAGAGTATGAGCGGTAGCAGATGTCAGATGCAATGGTGTTGATCTGTAGGTTGAGCAGGCGGACTGCCTGAAATGACTATCAGATCTAAGGACTTAGGATCCAAAGTTTTTCTCTTTGGATCCAATGAAGTTGAATCCTATGATCTGCATATTTTCTGTGGAGACTCTGAGGATGATGACGTCTTCAGAGACTTAGGTGAAGACTATTTTCTATGCTCTGACTGAGCTTTAGAAGATTTACTAGGGGTATGAGACCTGGAGAAGGAAGAAGAGTTAGGACGTAATAACCCTTTGAGGACTAACTTATTCCTCCTGTCTGCAATAGCCCTTGAGTTAAACACAGCACAAATGGTACAGTTTGTACAAAGATGTGTTGGCCCTAAACAATAAACACACTCCCTGTGGGCATCTGAATTCAGAATTTTGTGCCCAGAGGAAGTGCATTTTTTAAAACTTGTAGGCTTCTCAGCCATAGTTCTATAAGAAAAAGGAGACAGGAATAGATAAGAATTATACATAAATATACATTTATATATATCTTTTTTTCACAGTAAAAGACTACCAACAAGGGTAGTGAAAAAATACCCTGTCAATCTGGGTAGAAAGGGAGGCAGAGGAAGGAAAGATAAGAAAAAGTACCAATGATTGTACACAAGAAATTACCTTAGCAAGATAGAAAGGCTAATGATAAACAAAAAGTACAGTTTTGTACCTACCATAAATGTAGATGTCCGATAGGTATGCATCTGCAGTCATCACATATGGGTTGTCCTGCCTCAGGCAGCCCTTCGGTCAGCTGGATTCCAAAGTCTGGGTCTGGCCTCGGCTGATGTCGCACTTTCCCTGACGTCAGAGCGTCCGGGGTATAAAAGCATCAGCCGACACCATTTTCCTCAGTTTTTCTTGCCCCAGATGCCAGGTGCCCTCTAAGGATGGCTAAAATTTGGAGATATGCATTGCAGAAACAAATCCAAACATGCACAATACTATAAAAACAAATACACCATAATAGATCCCCCAGCTAGCTATAAGAGGGGGTAAGTACCCAAGAAGTATACCACAGAGGGGAAGGAGGGAGGGTAAACCTGACTGCAGATGCATACCTATCGGACATCTACATTTATGGTAGGTACAAAACTGTACTATGTCCTTCAAGGATGCATCTGCAGTCATCACATATGGGTAGAATACCATAGCCAATCTGGGGGTGGAGGTACTAAGTAAAGGATGGTGTAGCTAAGATACCCTGCAGGACTGCCGTAGCAAAGCCTGCACTGGATCTGGAGTATAAAGGTAAATTGTAATGCTTGGCAAATGTATGCACGGAGCTCCGTGTAGCAGCTTCTAAAATGTCCTTGGTAGCCACCCCTCTTAGGAAGGCTGTGGTGGTGGCTGTGGCTCTCGTGGAATGAGGTCTAATGTCAGCTGGCACAGTTTTTCCATGAAAGGAGTAACAAAAACAAATGCAATTTCCTATCCATTTTGAAATTGTCTGTTTGGAAATTGCTTTTCCTTGTGCCCCAGCAGCATATGCTACAAACAGCTGGTCAGTCTTTCTGTAACTTTTAGTTCTGTCCAAGTAGTAGCGCAACTGTCTGTGTATGTCCAGGGTGTGCAGAAGTTTCTCCCCTTTATTTTGTGGTTGTGGGAAGAATGTAGGCAAGTGAATAGCTTGGTTCAAAGATACCCTGGATACCACCTTTGGCATAAATGTAGGAGTGGTTCTCAATGAAACTCTGTCCTGATGAAAGATAAGAAATGGCTGTACTGCCATTAGAGCTTGTAACTCAGATACTCTTCTTGCTGAGGTTATGGACAGAAGGAAGGCAGTTTTCCAAGACAGAAACTGTAGATCTGCAGATGCTGCTGGTTCAAAGGGAGGAAGTGTTAGTTTTTCCAACACGAAGTTAAGGTCCCAAGTAGGTAGAGGTGGTTTCCTTGGAGGATTGATGTTTTTGATTCCTCTTAGAAACTGTCTCAGGAGAGGATGAGAGAAGACAGGTGGATTAACATTGTATTCTGCTGGAATTGCTGAGGCATGTATCTTAATGGAAGAGTAAGACAGGCCGTTGTGGAACAATTCTGCCAAATATTCCAGTATATGTGCCATGTTCATCACTGTCACATCTAGGCCCTTTGTTGTGTTCCAAGTGTGAAATCTTTTCCATTTTACTGAATATGCCTTCCTTGTGGAAGGCCGTCGAGCTTCCATAATAATATCCTTCACTCTCTGGGATAGCTTATCCTGAGGAGGAGTCATGGTATTTTCCAGGCAGTTAGCTGCAAGGTTTTCAGGTTGGAATGCAGAGTCTTGAAATTGTGCTGCGTCAGTAGAAGTGGCCATAGGGGGAGAGGCCACGGTTTCGTCTGTGACATGCTCTTTAACAGTGAGTACCAGTGCTGTCTTGGCCAGTTTGGAGCTATCAGAATCACTCTGGGCTGCTCTGTCCTGATCTTCAGTAAGACCTTGGTCATTAATGGGAGAGGTGGAAAAGCATACACTGTTAGAGCTTTCCAGCTGAAAGAGAGAGCGTCCACTTTCCATGCTTGTGGGTGGTATGTCCTTGAGCAGAATTTCTTCAGTTGATGATTGTGGGGGGAGGCGAACAAATCTATTTCCGGCCTTCCCCATGATTGTGTTATGAGTAAGAAGATGTCTGGGTGCAGCATCCATTCATGTGCATCCATGATATTTCTGCTTAAGCTGTCTGCCAGTATATTGTCTTTCCCTGGCACGAACTGGGACTGCAGCTGTATATTGAGTTTCAAGGAAAGTTCCCATAGATTCATTGCCAGTCTGCAAAGAGGGTAGGAATGGGTGCCTCCTTGCTTGTTTATGTACCACATAACTGTGGTGTTGTCTGTCCTTATGAGTAGGTGGCCTTGATGAAGAAAAAGTTTGAAGGCCTCGATTGCTTGTATCACTGCCAGCATTTCCTTTTGGTTTATGTGCATGTGCAGCTCTCTTTGTGACCATAGCCCTTGGATACATCTGCCCTCCATGTGTGCTCCCCAACCTTGGTCTGAAGCGTCCATAGTGATGGTTTGGTTGGCTCTTGGCTTGCTGAAGGGCAACCCGCTGTTTGACTGGCAGGCTTGAGCCCACCACAGAAATTCCTTTTGGAGGCATGGAATGAGTGGGATCAAGGTTTCTAAGCTGTGACTGTGCCAAGTCCATAAACTCCTTAGGTACCATTGTAATTTTCTCATATGCAGCCTTGCTTGTGGGATCAGAAAAATGCAAGATGCCATGTAACCCAGGGCCTGCAGGATTTTCCTTGCAGTCAGCTGAGTTTGTCTTGTCATATTCTTGAAGTAATCCGGTAGTTGTTTTTTTCTTCTGTGAGAAAGGCCATTTGGGTGGTTGTGTCTAGATCCGCACCCAGAAAAGTTATTCTTTGGGATGGAACAAGTCTTGATTTGTGGATGTTGACTGTATATCCCAAGGCCTGCAGTAGGTGGATGGCATAATCCAAGTCCTTTAACAAAGTTTGCTTGCTGTCCGCTTGTATAAGGCAGTCGTCCAGATATGGGTAAATTTGAATCCCCTGAAGTCTGCAGTGTGCAATTACTGATGCCAGGCATTTCGTGAATACTCTGAGCGCAGTAGATAAGCCAAAGGGCAATGCTGAGAATTGATAATGCTCTGACCCTGCAAGAAATCTGAGGTGCCTTCTGCAACTTTGTCTGATAGGGACATGCAGGTATGCCTCCTTGAGGTCTAGAGTCACCAGCCAAGACCCCTTGCCCAGCATGGGAAGGAGTTGCTGTAGAGCCAGCATTTTGAATTTTGGCACAATGAGGTAAGTATTCAGTGCGGACAAGTCGAGAATAGGCCTCCATTGATTTTCTTTTCTTGGAACAAGGAATAATCTGGAGTAAAATCCTTGGCCTTGTTCTGAAAGAGGTACCTTTTCTATAGCTTTCATTTCTATTAAGTTGGAAATTTGTTTCAAAGCCTCTGCCCTCTGATTTGGTGGCAGGTCTAGCATGCCTTTTCTTTTTGGCAATGTGTGGAAATGGAACCTGTATCCTTTGTCTATTATTTGCAGTGTCCATGTGTCCCTTGTAATGCTGTGCCAATTTTTTGAAAATAAAGAAAGCTTTCCGCCCAAAGGTGCTTCTAATTGAGCCCTGGTCGTGAGTCAAAACAAAGTCATTGAGTCTGTCCTGGTGTAGCAGTTGTAGTTCCTGCACTACCTCTCTGGTTGGGAGGCTGCCACTGATGGCCTCTGTAGGAGCCTCTAGCTTGCCCTCTACCTCTGGCACGCCTATTCCTGCCTCTCTGAGATCTGTCTGAGTCCGGAAAGGACCAATTCTTAGTAGGTCAATTTCTGCTGAATCTCGGTGGTTGGACTTGCAGAAAGTCTTTGACTGTTTGCACAGATTTTGCCTTTTCTTCAAATTTCTTTAAGACCTCTTGAGCCGTGGAACCAAACAATTTTTGCTTTTCCATAGGAGCATCCAAAAGCGTAGCTTTAACATGGTCTGGCAGAGATTGTTCCTTCAGCCAGGCATGCCTATGTATGACTGCACCTGTCATAGCTGACCTACATGAAGCTTCCAATGCATCATAACCACACTGCAAGAAATGGTTACTAACCTGCTGGGAGTTATGTACCAGATCCTGAAGGGATTTGCGATCAAGGGGTTCAGAAGAAGACAGTTTCTTATGCAATTCATCTAACAAATACTCTTGGTACTGTATCATATGAAATTGACAATTTAATGCCCCCATGGAAAGAGTTGCAGAAGTATACACTTTCTTACCCCATCTCTCTAAAGCTCTGGACTCCCTTTCAGAGGGTAGAGGATTTCTAGCAGTGGCAGCTGCAACCCCTTTTGGGCCCTGGAAAATAAGTTTCTGGATCAGCAGAGTGGGCCTTGTACAGGTGTAGATGCGAGTCCGGGACCCTGTAGTACCTATCAGGTTTGGCAGGAGCTGGAGGGAGAGAGTCAGGGGCTGTACTAGCATCAGAGTACACATCATCAATAACATTCAAAACAGGAGGTATAGCTAAAGGCCTATGCTGAGGTAAATGTAAAAAGGTCCTTAATCTCTTTCTAGAATCAGAGAATTCGTGACCCTGCCATTGAAAATGTTCTCTCATAGAGTGTAATGTCTCTCCAAAGGAAAACTCTTCAGGAGGGGAGGCCGAGGGAATAGATTCTTCAGCATCAGAATCCTCGTAGGCCGAATAAGCCTCCTCCTGGTGGTCTGACTAAGTAGAGCCATCAGTGGACTCATCTGAGGAGTGGGGGTCAGAGGGCTCAACCTTGGGCCTTTTGTCTGGAGGTGGTTGAGAGCCCCTGTCCGGATGAGGTTGAGAACCTCTAATTAAGGAGATAAGATCCTCTGCTAAGCTAATAATCTGTGAGCCAGTAGAAGGTCTCTGAGAGATAACCTTGGGAGGCAAAGCTTTAGTAAGTTTAGCAGCTTTAGCCCTAGAAAAAGCCTTAATGGACATGGATGCAGGAGGTCTGGCTGCACCACGTGCAGGAGTAGACTTGTCTAAAGGAATGGTGTCGGAAGGTTCCTGGACACCAGTTTCAGAAGGTAATTCAATAACCGACTCGGCCGGGGCCTCCGGGGCCGAGGTAGCCGGTTGTGCGGTTTCGGTAATCCGAAGTACCAAGGACTCGGTTTCAGCCGAGACCGAGACACTCACTGTAGGCCTGACTGTGGTTTCAGCCGAAACTGCGGCCCGCATGTGTCGGTCCTTGTCCTTCCGTTTCTTAATTAAATGCGAAGTCGGAGTCTCCGATGGCATCTTGTAAGCAAAACTAGCCCCAAAGAATTCCTCTGCAAACTCCGACCGACGTCTAAGAGTTCGTCGGTTGAAGGAAGCACAGGCTGAACAGGCCTAGACGTCGTGGTGTGGGCCTAGGCAGGGGAGGCAGTAAGAGTGGAAATCCTTATAAGGTATTTGTTTCCCACAAGTTAAACAATTATTAACTTTATCTGACATCGGCTGAGGCAAGAAAGAGTCCCCAACGGGGTACTTAGCTTTTTCGAAGTCTTCGGTAGCTGAATCACAGGAGCTGGCCGACCGGCACTTGCGAACTGCTTCTGCTTCGGGCACCACGCGGCAAGAAAGACTGAAGAAAATGGCGTCGGCTGATGCTTTTATACCCTGGACGCTCTGATGTCAGGGAAAGTGCGACATCAGCCGAGGCCAGACCCAGACTTTGGAATCCGGCCGACCGAAGGGCTGCCTGAGGCAGGACAACCCATATGTGATGACTGCAGATGCATCCTTGAAGGACATCTGAAAGCTAACAGAAGGAAACTATAGTAGAAATTTTAAAGTTATGAGTAAGAAAGTAAATAAGTAAAGGGAGAGATGTACCCATGGGAAAAACACTTAAACCATTTGAAAAATGTTCTGAGGGAGGATCCATGTCTGTGGGAGATGGTGGAAAATGAAATATGAGACACTGGAGGTGGACTAGGGAGAAGCTCTAGAGTTGGATCCAAAGTCTGTGAAATGTGGCTGAGCCAGATCTGAGGTCGGATCTATAACCTATACACTGAGGAAGAATGAAAAGGACAACATCAGATAAAGAAAACTACCAGATATCCTATAAAGGTATTGTCAATATTTCAGAAATTCTATGAAAATTTGTATAAAGCAGAAGAGTGGGGAACCACGGAAAGGTATAGATGAAAATTCCTATGGAAGACATAAATTATGCCAAAGTTAGAGACAGATAAGGCTCAAAATTTAATAAGTAAGACAGAAAGGGATGAAATGAAAATGATGTAGTATAATCAATCAACAAGGAAGTCTCCAAGAACAGATGTTAACTTCCAAACTTCCACAGGAATACCAAAGAAGAAAGTGCTATAACTATGGATCTGAGAGGTTTTGTTTAACAGTATTTTAGGAGTGACAATGCCAGCATCTTGGAAGAATGCTGTGGTGGCTGTATTACCTAAAGACGGAAAACACCCATCATAAAGAGTTTCACAAAGACCACAATTATAAGCCGTTTATGTCTATACTAGCAAATAGAGTGGAAAAGGTGTTGCCAAAACTGATAGATATGAATCAATGTGTTTTTATTTGACAGCATTAATAGAGCAATGCCGATCCAAACGGAAGCAGTGTATAAGAGAGGACTTTGGGTGGTGGAGGGTATTGATACAGAGAACACATAATATATAGTCATCTGGGATTTTATTAAGTACGGCAATGTCAACCTTTGCATTCCCTGACAGAATAATGGGGTTAATTGGGAGAAATATGAATATTCAGAGGCAGTAATTGAGGTTGCTCTCTGATAAGCTGTGTTTGATCACAGGAACCATATAGTATTGTCATCTTTCTACTTGTTTGTTGCTTTACATATAGAGCCATTGGCAAAGAAATTAAGTGACACTCAGATTCAAGGATACAACTGGTAGAGTAATCAAGAAAAGTTAGCTTTATTTGTAGATGATTTTTTTTTTTAACTTTATAAAGCCAGAAAAGGACATTTCACTGTTGTGGATCATTCTGAAACAGTTTCAAATCTTTTTTTTTTTTAGGTTATAAAATAAATGAAGATAAAAAAAAAAAGAAGTTATGTCTTACCATAACGTTCCATCTCTGTGTTGTTCATCTTCTTTCATTCATCACTGATGGGTTCAGTTCCGAGCCCTCAGAACTGAGTTGGCCTATTACCAAGCTCGCGGCAGCCAAAAAAACTCTCAAGCTAAGTATCTACCCAGAATGCTCTTCTCCCTGTTACCTCAGATTGAGTTTGCTAAGAAAATAAGTAAAGCCGAGGCCACTTCTACGTAAGTGCCCTAGTGCAGCACTTAGACCCAAAGCATCTCCCAGGAGCCTTTGGAGGGGGAAGAAGGGTGGGAAGTGATGAATGAAAGAAAATGAACAACACAGATGGAACGTTATGGTAAGACATAACTTCATCTGATGTGTTAATCTTCTTTCCATTCATCACTGATGGGACAGAATCCCAAGCTACATTGAGGTCCATGGGTGGCCCTTATGGAAGAACATTCCTGAGTACCATTGAGCTGAAGACAGCTCTCCTCCTGAAGACCAGGTCCAATTGTAATGATTGATAAAGGTATGAGGCTTAGGCCAAGTAGCTGCTGCACAGATGTCATCCATGGATGCCCTGGAATGGAAGGCTATAGAAGTTGCCATACATCTAGTGGAGTGGGCTTTAACTTTTGGCATGGATTCATTATGGAAGGAATAGGTGACACGTATGCAGTCCCTTAGCCATCTTGATAATGTAACCTTGGAAACAGCTTCTCCCATTTTGGGTCCTGAAAAGGAGATGAAAAGCTGTTCAGATTTACAGACAGGTTTTATCCTGTCTAGGTAAAATCTTAATTGTCTATGTACGTCTAAGGTGTGAAGGCAATACTCTCCCCTATTGGCAAAATTCGGAAAAAACACTGGACTTTAGGTCACACTTAGCAGCAGGCTCAAAGGGCTTTTGAGTCAAAGACTGGAGGACTAAAGTGAGGTTCCATGGTTCTACGGGCTGTCTGAGAGGAGGCCTGAGATGAGAGGTCCCTTTGAGGAAAGCCTTGCAGAGGCGTAAAGAGATAACAGGGGTGCCATCTATACCACTGTGGAAACTGGAAATTGCCACTAGATGCACTCGTCCTGTAGAGGCAGGGGCTCCGTTATCAAAAAACTTAGCTAAGTATTGAAGCTCTGCAGTAACTGGAGCCGAATACTGGTCTAGCATGTTATCCTTGGACCAAATGGAAAACCTTTTCCATTTATCCTGATATAATCTTCTGGTGGATGGTTTGTGAGAGGCCAGAATGATGTCTCGAACAGGTAAGGAGAGATTAGCTTGCCTGGCGACTTGCGGAAGTGGAGAAACCAAGCTGTCAGCCTGAGTGGACAGGTTCGGGTGACTCAACCCCTGGGGGTGAGTGATCAGATCTGTTAGAGGGTCCAGAATCCACGGTTTGTATACTAGGTGAGGCCGAAGAAAGGGGAAACAAACTTTCCGAGGCCAAAATGGTGCTATAAGGATCACCTTGCATCTCAACCGAACAGCTTTGTTTAGAAATTGTGGGATCAGAAAAATGGGAGGATAGGCGTAGAGAAATCCCGTGGGTCAATTGTGGATCAGAGCGTCCCTCTGTGATTCTCTCTCCGGGGGAAATAGGGAGAAGTAGCTGCTGTTGTTTGATGGGGAGATGAAAAGATCACAGCAAGGCTGGCCCCAGTGGCTGAAGATTACAGATGCCACCTCAGGGTTGAAGCACCACTCGTGAGGCATGAAGATGCATCTGCTCAGTTTGTCCACAATCACGTTGGAGCTCCCCAGGATATGCGTTGCTATCAGAAAGCAGTTGGAAGCTATTGCCCACTGCCAAATTCTCATGGCTTCTTGACTTAGGGGGTAGGACTTGGTTCCTGCTTGCTTGTTGATGTACCAAACCACTGAAATATTGCCTGATTGAATTGCAATTGTACTGGAGGGGAGAGCCGAAAGGAATGCCTGCAAATCTAACAGCATGGCTCTCAGTTCCAGAACACTGATATGCAGGTGGGCCTCTGACGTGGACCATGTGCCTTGGACAGTCTTTCCCTGGAAATGGCCCCCCCCCCCACCCAATCAGGGAAGCATCTGTGGTCACAATGGCTGTGGGCTGGGAGGGTTGAAATGGGCGGCTCCAAAGGTCTACATCTGGCCTCATCCACCAAAGTAGGTCCTGCTTGCAGGAGTTGGTTATTCTAATCTTGTAATCTGGGGATGACAGTTTGGGAACCACTGACACAGAAGGAGCAACTGCAGAATTCGCATATGTAGCTTTGCTAGAGGCACTACTGGAACTGATGCAGCCATAAAACCTAGGGCTTGAAGAACTTCCCTTGCAGAGGCTGATGTTTAAGAAAGAATCACTCGGATTTGAAGCCTCAATCGATGGAGTCTGTGAAGAGGGAGTGATACCAGGCAGGACTGAGTACTGAACACTGCTCTAATGAACTCTGTTGTGTAGGGATAAGATTTGCTTTCTCCCAATATATTGTTATTCCTAACAATTTTGCCAGAGAGAGAGTATGTTGCAACACAGTTACCAGAAGATGCTTGGTGTGGGCGGTAATGAGCCAGTCTTCTAGATATGAAAACACCTGGAATCCTTTTAGTCTCAAGTGAGCTGTTACCACTGGCATGCATTTCATGAACACTCTGACTGCTGTAGAGAGACCGAATGGCAGGGCCCAGAATTGGTAATGACTGGCTCCTAGCCAGAAGTGAAGCAGACTCCTGGAACATTTGTTTAACTTGATGTGGTAATACGCATCCCGGAGATCTATAGAGCACATCCAATTACCTTCTCTTAAAAAGGGAAGGATGGACTGAACCGTGGCCATCCAGAATTTGATGTGGGTGGTGATAGATTGCCAGACAGCTTGGTGCAGAGAGAAATGACCTCCGACTGCTTCCAAAGGTAAGGAATCGGGCCGCCCCTCAGGAGCACTGATAAGGCTGCCCAGAGAAGGAGTCCCTGGATCCTTGGTTGCGAGGACTCCCTCTGCCTCTATAGGGGCATCTTCCAGAATTGTTACCCCCTCTACCTCTGGGAGTATCATCACCATGTGCGGCATGGAAAGGACCCTGAGATTACTTATGCCACATTTTCCCACTCCTCTGTTTCCTGGAGAAGGTACGTTGAGGGTTGGAAAACTGTAGGCCTATGGCAGACAGGGTTTTTCTGTCTTGCTTGCACCTGGCTAGCATGTCCTTCAGTTTGGATCCAAAAAAGGATGAAGCTTCGATGGGACCATTCAGAAAAAAGACTTGAAGGATTCTGCGAGGTCACAGATGCGCATCCAGGCATGACGCCTCATAATAATGCCAGAACCCGCTACTACAGCTGCCCCTTTGGTCACGTGTGAGAGCAACCTCATGGACGAGTTGGATATTGATTCCAGGGGTGCTAGCTGTGAGGCTACTTTGTCCCTGACCTCGTCAGACAACTGTCCTGCGAGTGTCCCAGAGAGTTCGGAGATCAAGTCCCTCTGGAGCCTCGTAAAATGTGCCAAATAATTCAGGGGGCATATAGCAAAGGTTCCTGATGTAAAAACACGCTTTCCAAGTCTGTCCACCACCTGGGACTCCCTGTTGGGTGGGTGAACAGCAGAACTTTCCTCTGCCAATCCTTTTTCAAGGCCACCGCCAACACCATAGCATCAACTGGTAACCCTCTGGACCAGTGGGGATTCTCCACGGGAGGGGAAAGAATTTTGTCTGGTCTCCGGGGGATTGCCTAAATGGAATCAGGGTTCTTCCACGGGCGCTGCAAGATGAGCTGGACTAGCTTGTCTGCAGGCAGGGTCACCCAAGAGGTAGATGGCCGGGCACAAAAAGCTTGCAGGAACATGGTCTCCTCAGACGAAGGGTTGGAGGGCTTCCAGTCACCTCTCTGCTTTAACATCTCCAAGATGTCTCCGAAGGGGGCATCATCAGGAGGGGACCGTGGGAACCCTTCACCATCATCATAATCTGTGTCGTCCGTTAAGGACTCCTCTGGTGAGTCCACATGCTTCTTTTTGCACGTCTTCTTTCGACAGGGCTCCTCATTGAAGGTCTCTGAGGAGGACTCAGAAGAGTGGATGCCCCGAACAGGGGTGTCCGGCGGCTTTTCTAGCCAGTGTCCCAGGGGGGGTCATCTGTGACAGCTGTAGCTCACGGGGTGAAAACTGAGGTTCCAACATCAAAGGAGTGCTGCCAGAAGCAAAGAGCCCTCTCCACTGCACGAAAGTCAGACCTGCCCGAAGAGGGATGGGAGCCTGGAACCAAGAAAGACAACCCTGGGACCTGAGTCACACCCCACTCAGATGGACCTGCCCCCAAAGATGGAGCCTTAAGCAGGACCGGCATGGACGCAGCCATCAGCGCCGAGGAGGGAACCGAGGAGAAAGTCGGCTCCATACCCCCAGGCCGACGTGCCCGTCCCCCAATCCCCAGACTGAACAAGGACTGGTTCGGTGGGAACTAAAGACCAAAGGGACAAACACAGAGCCGGAGTGAGATGCACCGTAGGCGCTGAGGTGATGGGTTCCAAGAAGGATGTCAGAGAAGAAGGCTTCGAAACTGAGATGGTCGAAGGAAAAGTGTAAGATGGAGTCCGTGGATAAGGCAACCCAAATCCTGCAGGTGGATGGGTTTTAGAAAGTGAGGAAATCCCCCTGGCTACCAACAGCTAGTCCACAAGATGCACCACGTCGTGTTCCGAAAGGCTCCTGTTGGATCTACTGGATACTCCAGATGGAGAGTGAGGACGTTCGAGAAATGGGCTATACGCTTGGCCCAGGAACAGGTCTACGGAGGGGGAGTATCGGGTCTGTGGTGCAAGGTCTGCCAGCATTGAAGTCTCTAGTTTTGAGACCAGAAGCAAAGGGGTCAGATCCAGTAAGGTCGGTACAACGCTCGGTGCCGAAGTGGCACTTGAAGCCAAAACGGTCGGTTCCAAAATGGAAACTGATGTCATAGTCAAAGGTGTGCCCTGAGCTGATTAGCTACAGGTGCTGAAGACGAAATAGGCACAGTAAGATCTATGATCAGTGCCAGAGACAGGATGTGTGCCAAAACAGGCGTCGGTATCGAAGGTTTTCAGACAGTCGGAGCCGAGGAAGTAGGAGCTGAAGAGGCAGATTTATGCTCGGATGATAACGTAAGGACCTTAGATTTCCCAGGTTTGCTTTGATCACCCGATGGTGAAGAAGGAACAGAATGGGATCTCTTTTTGTCCTTAGAAGGAGGGGTTGAGACCTCCATCGCAGAAATGGGCCTCTGAGAAGGGACACTTGAGTAACCCCTTCAGAATGAGTGTATTTTTGTGCTCATTAAGAGTGTGTTGGCTGAAGCTTTGGCAAATATCACATGGAGGCCTCTCCCAAACAGTATACACAGTCATCATGCGAATCACTGTTAGGTAACTTGCCCTTACAAGAAGTACAATGCTTAAAGCCTGAAGAACCCTTCTAATCCGACATCTTGTAGAAAAAGACATCACAACCAACTGTATAATCCAACAACAATGAAGTCAACTCCTTTCAAAAAATCACAAGAAAATCACCAACATAACAATACACAGTATGAAGAGAAAAAAGGGAAACACCTGAATAAAGATAAAAGCTAACAGGTTAAGCAAGAAAAAACAATACCAGCTATGGTACTGAAGAACTACCACAAGAGTAAGGGAAAAGGCCATACCAACAATGGTACTTGAAGTTTACTAACGGCAACAACAGGTAGATTAGAAAGAATAACGTTAGACCGAAGAAAAGATACTAGCAATACTAAAGGTTTGGTAAAATATGAAGATATCCAAATTTTTTTACACAAATATCAAAAAAGATTTCACTTAGCTGAGAGCTCGGCTGAAACGCGGCTTTACAGCTATGTGGCAAACGGGATCTGAGGTAACAGGGAGAAGGGCATTTTGGGTAGAGACTTAGCTAGAGAGTTTTTTGCCTGACGCGAGCTTGGTAATAGGCCGACTCGGTACCGAACCCATCAGTGATGAATGGAAAAGAAGATTAACAACATCAGATCAAAGGATATAGCAGCAATCTATGTACCCGTACAATACCCATATCTAGGGGGACATAAGTTGAAATATTTAGGAGTAGGGATTTAACAAAGATTCTATTATGGCAGCTAAAGATATGTGGTAAAAAACTAAACAAAAAATAATGCAAACATTGAGAAGTTAGAAACTCTTTATTATGGCTATGGATGGCAAGATACAAACAGTGATAGCGTTTCTAATCCTTTTAGTTTTACGTACAAGTAAGGCATAATTTTATCAATCAGAGATGTACACCAACTTATATGGGAGAGGAAGAGGGGAAGAGATAAATCATAGCTCTCAACCTTCCATCTCCAAACACTACCTCTCATAATGTGGAACGCTTACTACAGACTCACTAATAGCTTCAGCTAGGAAGATCATAAGTTGGCTAAAATGTGATATTTTAATTATATAATAGTTCTTTTAATGAATTAGTATGATTCAGTTCTATTTACCAAGGTTATCAGTTCAAAAAATTGCTAACACTGAATGTGTGACAGACCCTTTCAATGTGGAACTTTGAGGAACATGAATGTTTTAAGATCCCAAATGAGGAACATTCCTCATAATGAGGTACACTTGAGAGGTATGAGTTAATTTTTATTTATTTTATTTTGCATTTGTTTACTGGGAAAGTCTGACTGGACACAGGTCCATTTTCAGTGGAGGCCTGGGGAGAAAAGCTCCAAATAACAGTAGTTAGAGAAAATAAAACCAAAGACATATGAGCATGTAATACAGACAAGCATGCACATGCAAAGATGAACAAATAAATTCCAATTGTAAGTCATATCTATAGTAAATCCTACAAAAATGAACATTTGGGAGTTGCAAATAATAGTGCAGTACATAAGACAGAATAAAACCAGAGATATATGAACATACATATTAAGAATACAGACAAGTGTGCATGAGCAAAGACTAACAATTTTTGATTGAACGTCATTTCTATAGTAAATCATACAAAAATGAACTTTAGAGAGTTGCATTTTTTTTGCTATTAGTTCCTTCAGAACATAACATCGGTTGCACAAGTCGACCAGTGCTGTAAAGGACTTATCATTGGATAAATAATTATACTATGGGAGAGAGGGATAAGGACAAAAAGTTGATCCTTAGCAGAATCCATACAACAGTGCAGTGGCGTGGATTAACCAGGGGAGTAGCATGAGCAAAGACAGTTATTTAAATAGTGGGTTTTGAGGAGTTTTTTTAAATTGGAAAGTAAAGGAGGTAGAAGTTAACTGGCTTGGGAGTGAATTCCAGATTTTGGCAATAGTGCAGGCAAAGAGAGATTTTCCAGCATCATTTTTATGCTTGATGACATTTATGAGGTTTAGATTATTAGATCTTAATGCTCTGGTGGTGGTGTAGGGGTGAATTAGATGCTGAAGTGCTGGGGTTTTGTCTGGGAGGTAGTAGAGCCTGTATGCTACTGAGAGTTGTTTCAGTAGGAGTAGTTGTGGTAACTCAAGCTAATTAAGTTGCTTGAGAGCTAGGCAGTGATGGGATCTATGAGAGGCACTGGTAGCAAACTTGGCAACCTTGTTGCAACAAGATTCCATTTTGTTTAGTTTGGTGTGACGAAGGTTGGTTAAGATAGGGGAGGCATAAAGGAGAGTAGATAAGAGATGTGTCCTTGCAATAGCGGTTTTGGTATGTTTAGTCATGAATTGTCGGTTCCTGTAAAGGAGACCAAACTTTTTGTTGACTTTCTTGATTGTTTAGGCTATGTATATGTCGAATTTCAGATTATAGTCAATTTCAACTCCTAGCAGTTTTGTGTGTTTTGTTGGGGTGATTTGTACATTATATTTAGATTTGATGATGAAATCATTGTTTAGAGGAGGGGATCTACCAGGGCTGAAGAGAATCAGTTTTTTTTTTTTTTGGCACTAAGAATAATTTTTATGTTAGTGAACCATGCTTCAGCTAAAGTAAAGTTATTTTGCGTTATGGTAAGTAGTTAATTTAGTGTGGCGGCGGCACATATAATGATGGTATCATCTGCATATTGCACTTCTGAGGCAGAGAGTGAGGATGAAGCTATCTGGTTTGTAAATAGTGAGAACAGCAAAGAACCGAGGATGGACCTTGGGGACTCCTATGGCTACTGGTAATAGGGGGGAACAGTTGGTCTTGCCATAGAACTGCCTGCTGACGGTCTGATAAGTAGTTGTTGAACCACGATATGGTGGAGGAGCTTATGTTAAGGTTAGATAAGAGTTTCTAGAAGCATACTATGGTTGACCATGTCAAAGGCTTTGGATAAATCTAAGAATATTGTTGCACTAAAGAAGACTTGAACAAACTAGGAAACCACAAAAATGACGAACGGAACTGTAAGCAAACCACTCCGAGGCAGGTACAAACTCCCAATAAGTTTAAAATAAAGTCTGGTTTAATGAACTAAGCGCTTTCGGAAGGACCTGTGCCCTTCCTTCTTCAGAAATAACAGACAACCAAGTAAATTCAAACAGAGTTTCAGGCAGCAACTCATATTTAAAATCTTCAATCATTAATTAACTAATTACACTATTAAGCAATAAGACATAAAAAATAGGGCATTAAAAGCCATAGTGTGGAAAATGGCAAACCATACCAAATCTATTTTATCTCACAGCATATTTTAAATAAAATAAGAAATATATGTTTTTTGTTTCTTATTATTTACTGTAAGGTAATCTATTCAAAAAAGTCATGCAATAATTATAGTAAATTAAGTTAATTAAACTAAACTAAGTTAGTGAGTCAATGTTAACACTTTGTTCATTTTATAACTTACATTGACAATAATTATAACATCATTAGTAAGTGATGCTTCTAAGTACTATTGTAAATACTTTCTAAGTACTTTTTTTTTAAAAAGTACTTTTTTTAAAAAACTATCTAAATGCTTTGCAAATGCTCATCAAATATTAATTAAAATGCTTTTTAAGTACATAAATTTATTAACTAAAATTAATTAAACTAAATTCATAAAAAATTCACTTTGCAAAGAGGGCTATATAAGCCCGTCAAATCAGTTTGATAACAATACAAAAAGAAGTTTGATAACAATACAAAAAGAAACACACAGCGCTTGTAACACTCTAACATGATAACCAAACTAGATTAGGCAAGTACTTGCAAGCTTAATTCATAAAACTGGCAAGTGAACTATCTTTTTAACGCCAGTTTTTTCAAAACACAGGCAATAGATGTTTGTTCATTTAAACCTGGTAAATAACCAGCTGCGGTCCTAATTTGCCAAAATAATTCTTCCATCTCTAGATGGATTTGCCATGGGCCAATATATGGAGTGTAGTCTACCTGCTTTAACACTGTGAATTTAAATTTGTGTGTTGGGTGTTCGATAATATGGCAAGCCAGTGCATTTGTCTCATCTTTCTTATTCATGGCGTAAGAGTGTTCATATATACGCTGTTTGAGCTTACGCTCAGATTTTCCTATGTAGAAAGCGTGACAATCTGAGCAAGTTGCTACATACACTATTGCCTTGGTATTACAGTTAAATTTACCTCTGATTTTATAATCAGTGTTGTTAATTTTTACCGAATACCCCTCTTTTATAAACTTACATTGGGTACAAAACCCACATTTTGCCATACCGAAATTATGTGTACGCATGGTAGATTTTCCAGCTTCCAATAAAGTTTTAAGGTTAACCCCTCTTCTAAAGGTGATAGACGGGGGGGGGCCCCAAACTTATCATGAAGGTTTCTGTCTCTTGATATTATGGCCCAATTCTTACATAGGATATCTCGGATGAATCGATGGTCTATGGAAAAAGTGCATAAAAACCTTAAATTGCACTGTAGTTCGCTTTGAACTACGTGGGTGTTTTGTTCACCCTCAAATTGCCTATCGGCGAAATGGAATTGTGCTTCAGTGTTTAATATTGGGCTGAAATGCCCTGTGTTCCGTTTCTGTACTACTTCTTCCATAATCTCCACTACCATTTTACAAGGATAACCTCTGTTGTGAAACATGTTAGAAAGATTAACACATTCATCTAAAAAATCTTTTTCTTCAGTAACCATCCTAGCTGCCTGTACCATTTGCCCTTTTACTACGGCTTTCTTCTGGTGGTACGGGTGACTGCTAGAAAAGTGTAAAAAGCCATTAGAATGTGTAGGTTTCCGGTAAATGGTGCTCTTAAATCTTAAGTTTTGCTCGTCCTTATGCAACAATATGTCTAAAAAATTAATACTAGAATAATGACTATCATAAGTAAATTCCAAAAAATTGGTCATATTAGACATAGAAGTAATAAAAGACGGAATGTCTTCAAGGGGGCCTTTCCACAAAAAGAACATGTCGTCCAGGTACCTAGTGTACCAGGCGACATGCCTTTTGAATGTTGAGTCATGAAACAAAAGGGAATTCTCCCACTGGGCCATAATGCAGTTAGCGTATGCCCCTCCACAGGGTGAGCCCATCGCCACGCCAGATGTCTGTAAATATATGCGACCTTCAAACTTAAAAAAGTTGCATTTAAGAATTAACTCAAGGAGGGTCTCTACTATGCAGATAGTGTTATTATTAACCTTCCTATCAAAAAGGAAGTCCCTGATCCACTCCAGGCCTATGTTGTGGGGAATGACCGTGTATAGGTCTTTTACATCTACTGTAAGGAAAATAAACTCAGGATTGAATGGAATTTTGTTAATGTCCTTCAAAAAACTCCAAGAATCCTTACAGATTTGCTTTTCATTAGCTATCAATGGTTTAAGTAAGGTGTCTATGTAAGAAGCTGCAGCACTAAGAATTGACCCTCTCCCATCAACTATAGGCCTGAAAGGTGGATCCAACTCTGATTTATGAATTTTAGGCACCCCAAATAAAGATGGTAACTTAGGTGATGGCATAGTTAAATCGTGTGCATTTCAATATCAATGGAATTTTCAAGTAATAAATCTTCTATAATGTTTCTAACCTTGCTATATGCAATATTGATTTCATTGATACTGACTTCCTGGTATGGACCTGATGATAAATGAGTTGACATTTTGTCAGCATAAACATGTTGTTCCATAAGAATTAACCCGTTACCTTTGTCGGGTTTCATAACCCTGATGTTACAATTTCTTAAGGTCTTAATAAGATCTCTTTGTTGTTTTGATGTATTCAGTTTACCCTTCTTAAGACTATTTGTTTTTAATGCCAAATGTCTTAGGTCCAACTCACAGGCTGTCTCAAAGAGTTTAAGTCTGTCTAAGAGTGGTGGATTAAAGACACTGGCTATTCTAAAGTTGTTAAGAAGGGTAGGCATGTCTCCCAGAGTGGCCTTCAGGTTTAACTTGCGTACAAATAACTTGATATCTATAATAGTTTTTACTAAGTCAAAGTGGGTATCAGGGACAAAAGTCAACCCTTTAGAAAAAAACTCAGTCCAAAAAGATGCGTGACTTTCCAATGAGCAATAAAATGAAAGTAGAAATTCAAACAAATAAATCCATGTAAGTTAGCAAATTGTTTATTCCAAACGAGTAAGCGCTTTCGCCAAAGGCTTCTTCAGACTCTTTACACAAACTAAAACTTTGAACATCACTTTTAAAACCAACAAAAGCTTGTGATAGGATCTCTATAATCACATGTTTCCTTCATTTAAAAATACAGTAACCCATTAAACTCAGTTCCATGAATGTTACCTTGTTCAGCTAAGAAAAATACTGGTATATTAAAAGTAAGAACTGAATAGTTCAAAATAAACATACATAAAAAACATACATAAAAAAACATACATAGAAAATGCATCGGTGCCCAAACATACATTATATTATATTAAACAATTG
Organism: Protopterus annectens; assembly: GCF_019279795.1. NCBI lineage: Eukaryota > Metazoa > Chordata > Ceratodontiformes > Protopteridae > Protopterus > Protopterus annectens. The sequence goes on along the minus strand of NC_056735.1, from coordinate 982,925,305 downwards.
AGTATATCTCAGAGCCTTGTCATATTTACTTATCATCTCATGGTGCTTTAGGAAAATCTCGTATTGAACTTTCAGGCAGTATATATCAAAAAAGCCATTTCAGACTTGGTTAGTATAACCCAAACTGCTTGTAATGCACATATTTACAAAGTGTGACTTTAGATATTTCCGTGTTTTACTGGAAGTTCATACTATCCAGAGTAGACTCGTAAAACAGTCAACAATTACAGGTGGTTAAAAACTTGTATCACATTAGTTAGGCTATTCTCGTATAAATCAAAAGTTAAAAACAGTTTTCAAAATTACTTATTTCCTGCAGACTCTGAAACGCTTTTAAAAATCACAGCACAACAAAGTATTCCTTTGGCGTATGTGCCTGGTTAATTCTTGAATGCAAAACAAAGAACGCTACTGCGCATTACGTTACCATAGCGTTCATAAAATAAACATTGTGTCTATTTAAAAAGCCGATTAGGCTTACAACAGGCATAAGTACATGACGAGCTTTTCAATAGCTGTCCATTAGTTCATGCCTTAGTCTCTTCAATCTCCGTTAATAAACAGGGACATTTGACATTTCAGGATGTGAGCGTAACTTACAAAAATGTGGGTGGAAGAATGCTTCAACAATAAGCGAAGCAACAAAACGTCTATATGGAAACAGAGCAATATCTTAATAATTAACTTGACTCTCGTACAGATCCACAATGGTGGAAATAAGCACACTGACTTAAGCAACCATTAATTGCACTTTATAATTGTTACATCCTTGATACCCAAATTTAAAATATAGACATTGTGAAATGTTAAAACTCTTATGTGGTGAAGCGGAAAATATAGGGAAGGAATACATGAGGGAAAGGGGAAAATGGGAAGTATTTTGGCACATATATTCTGTTAATCGAATGGCATCCTGAGGTGTCTTACATTAGTTTTTATAAACAGTACTTTTCAATACTAAATATATGTGTGCAAAGATTCATTTCTTATGACAAATGTTGAAAGTATATGAAATGCCTACAATATGTGTGAGTATATAGATAGGTCATCTACACCATGGTCATAATATTGTGAGGAAAATGTACCTAACTAATGTGGAATTTAGAACAGTTAGTGGGAGATCTCTTTACCTGCGTAATCTTCTACTTTTCAAAAATGGCTTTATTTGGATTTTATCGTTAAGGCCTGGTGGTTTATCGGACCTTAATCTTATGATCCATCTTGTTTCTTGTTCTAAAGTTCTGTTAATTAGATCACCACCTCTGAATCCTTCATACACACATTGAATGGCACAGAACTTAAAGGAATGACTGGTACCAGTTGAACTTTTATGTCTAGCCAATGCATTGGTTTCTGTACCTACTCTAAGGTGGTACGTGTGTTCCCTAATCCTCTCCTTAAATGATCTATTTGTTTTCCCTATGTAGTAACTATTACATCCTAAACATTTAGCCATATATATGACATTTTTACTTTCACAGTTTTTTTTATTGCTCATTGGAAAGTCACGCATCTTTTTGGACTGAGTTTTACTAGTGTTTTAGCGTGAGTATCCTACCTCAACTAACAGCAGCTCTGAGTTTTGGATTTGTGCATTTACTTTTTACTTTTGTCAGAGCTGCAGAGAGTGAGGATGGCGAATGAAAGTAATGTGAATATTGAACTGCCTTATGTACCGAGAGTGTTAGAACCTACTTCAAGTGTCCTGGACAGATTTAAGACTTGTGTCTCTGGGAGTACAAACCTACTCATGGACTTTAATCCAGTCGTAGATGGAGGAACTGATACTCAGTTAGGTATGACTAACTTGGATGTTTCCAAAGACTTACATGAATTAGAGACTGTGTTTACTAAATTAATCAAACTACAAGTTCAGAGACATTATTTTGAAGTATGTTTAAATAAGCAAATCATACCTCGTGGGCTAAGAGTACTAAAATGCCCACCTCTGGTACTTCACTGCCAGATCTTCTATATCGTTGGCAGCAACTCAACCTTGAGTTGAGTTTTAGCTATATGAAACTTTTGATTGAATTTCACCTACCTGAAGAGGAGAGATTGAGATTGGTTGTTAACAATTTGTTTAAAGATTTTGAATGCAAATATAGTAATAATGAAATATGTATGAGTAAACTAAGAAAAGTTATAGAAGATGTGTTATTTTTAGAGAAACGGATGTTAGACCAGAAAAAGTAAAAATTACCAGGGATTTACGAGATTTTAGAAATAATAATGTTTTCACTTGGCCCAGGGAAATGACACGAACTCACACTTCAATTCTGATTTAAATGGATCTCAGAGACCATCAGGTGTAACAGGTAAAAGTTTCAGGAATACTACCTTAACCACACCTGTTAACAAACCAGATAGTTATCAACAAAATATTAACACAGAAAATAGATTGTCCAACAAACTCACCCCACGTAATAAACAGAGTGATGGTCCTGAAGTTCCAATTATTGGAAACAGCACAGGACCTGATCCACAGTTGACAGAATCTAATCATATAGAGACAGAGACTCACAGCCCCTCACAGATACTAAGTAATGGGAGAGAGAACCAAGGTGAGTTAGGTGAGAGTTTGACAGGTTGCATCACAGTCGTACAGAGATCAGGTGCAGCAGTAGTTAGACCAAAAGCAAACATTGCTATTTGCAATTCAAACAGATGTCGCCCCTCCCATAGCCCAGAACCATTTTTGGACAAAAGAAGGTCCACAAGCAGGGGAGACAGAAAAGGAAAGGCTCAATAGGCGAACAGGAACAACTAGGCCCCACAATCAAGAAAATGTGGGGAGACAAAATCGTTAATCATGAATTTATCTGGTAGGGCACTGAATGAATATGAAATACAGGTCTTAAGTAAAGGCCTAGGTTTTATTCCTACAAAACCTAACGATCTAGTAGATACTATTATAGAAACAAAATGTATGTTCGGAATTTACAATTAAGGTTGGATTTTGACAACTCAGATAGTAGCCAAGTTATGAGTAAGCATCGTCCAAATAGTACATATGTTCCACAACTGAACCCGACTATAGAGGTATTTGGGAATGTAGTGGAAGATGAAATATATAGAAGTCATCAAGAGAATAAACCATCCAAACATGGACGTAATTTAAACTATAAACAAAGGCAAGCTTTGAATTCATTGAGAAATGACAGGTCTATTGTAATAAGACCAGCAGATAAAGGAGGACCGGTTGTCATTATGGACTATACTTACTATGCAAATAAAATGTTTCAGATGCTTGAAGATACAACTACATATACAAAAGTAACTAAGGCTAATTTAAATAACATGGTCTTTAGTGTTTACAATACCCTAGATGACCTGGTACTATCGCATGACATAACACAAGAGCTGTATGGATACCTAAAGGTGAACAATCCCACTATACCGATCATACAGGGACTTCCTAAAGTCCATAAGAACAGCAGAGACCCACCATTTAGACCTATTGTTGCAGGTCAAGGGTGGGTAACAGAACCCCTATCTATTTATCTAGAGAGTGTACTTAGACCGTTAGTTAATGGTAATAAGAAGATCCTGAAAGATAGTAAGCAATTTCTTTTAGACCTATATTCTCAAACTCACTCATTGGATACGAACCAACATTTTTTCTTTGTGACACTTGATGTGGTTAGCTTATTCACAGTGATCCCCAATGACGTAGGAATAAGACTGATCACTGAATATTTGAAAGCACATTCAGACTTCACTGATAGAAAGATTGACCTTGTGACCCTGCTATTAGAGACTATATTAACTAATAATGTCTTTGCATTTGAAGAAGTCATTTACTTACAGAAGGATGGCGTGGCTATGGGCACATCATGTGCAAATAGCTACGCCAACCTAGTCATGGCCAGATGGGAAGATATTTTTCTCTTCAATAATCTATCATTTATAGAACATGCTGCAATGTACTGTCGTTTTGTGGTCGACCTCTTTTTTATATGGCTTGGAGATGAACCCTCCCTATTAAACTTTGTTTCTTACTTGGACAATACCACGGACTTCTTAAAATTTACTGCAAACTTCTCAGTTAGCAATCTTCCATTTTGGACGTGGAAGTATTTAGAATGACCAATGGTATGATCAACACAACTATTTATAGGAAAGATTGCCAAAGAAACAATATATTACATAGACAAAGTATGCATCCCGGCCATGTATTTCAAAAGCGTCCTTAAAGGACAATTTATGAGGGTATCTAGATTGAATCCACAACAAGAAACTTATGTTTCAGGAATAGAGGACATGAAGGAGAGATTTCTGGAGAGAGGTTACAAAGAAAAGAAATATTAGACACTATTAACACAGTGGAGACCTTAAGAACAAGTACTGCGAAACCATATTTTATGGCACATGAAGCAATGACCACTAGCTCAGGTTCCCCTAGGAATGAAGTTAGAGCTAACCTTACTTTTAGTAAAATGAGCCTGCAAGTGAAAAGCATTATGAAGAAACACTGGGGTATTTTGAATTCAGATATAGAAGTTAGTGAGATTGCTGGCCCCACACCTCGTATAGCTTATAAAAACCTTCCCAATCTGAAGAGTATCCTATGTAGACCAAGACATCCACTAGTTAACAGGTTGACAGTGAATAGAAACACAGTACCCTGTGGTCATTGCAATCAATGTATTTATATTAATAAAGAAACTAGTTTTGAGCACCCTACTACAGGACGCATTTACAATTTTAACACTAACACCAACTGTGAAAGTAAAAATGTCATATATATGGCTAAATGTTTAGGATGTAATAGTTACTACATAGGGAAAACAAATAGATCATTTAAGGAGAGGATTAGGGAACACACGTACCACCTTAGAGTAGGTACAGAAACCAATGCATTGGCTAGACATAAAAGTTCAACTGGTACCAGTCATTCCTTTAAGTTCTGTGCCATTCAATGTGTGTATGAAGGATTCAGAGGTGGTGATCTAATTAACAGAACTTTAGAACAAGAAACAAGATGGATCATAAGATTAAGGTCCGATAAACCACCAGGCCTTAACGATAAAATCCAAATAAAGCCATTTTTGAAAAGTAGAAGATTACGAGGTAAAGAGATCTCCCACTAACTGTTCTAAATTCCACATTAGTTAGGTACATTTTCCTCACAATATTATGACCATGGTGTAGATGACCTATCTATATACTCACACATATTGTAGGCATTTCATATACTTTCAACATTTGTCATAAGAAATGAATCTTTGCACACATATATTTAGTATTGAAAAGTACTGTTTATAAAAACTAATGTAAGACACCTCAGGATGCCATTCGGGATTAACAGAATATATGTGCCAAAATACTTCCCATTTTCCCCTTCCCCCTCATGTATTCCTTCCCTATATTTTCCGCTTCACCACATAAGAGTTTTAACATTTCACAATGTCTATATTTTAAATTTGGGTATCAAGGATGTAACAATTATAAAGTGCAATTAATGGTTGCTTAAGTCAGTGTGCTTATTTCCACCATTGTGGATCTGTACGAGAGTCAAGTTAATTATTAAGATATTGCTCTGTTTCCATATAGGCGTTTTGTTGCTTCGTTTATTGTTGAAGCATTCTTCCACCCACATTTTTGTAAGTTACGTTCACATCCTGAAATGTCAAATGTCCCTGTTTATTAACGGAGATTGAAGAGACTAAGGCATGAACTAATGGACAGCTATTGAAAAGCTCGTCATGTACTTATGCCTGTTGTAAGCCTAATCGGCTTTTTAAATAGACACAATGTTTATTTTATGAACGCTATGGTACGTAAATGCGCACAGTAGCGTTCTTTGTTTTGCATTCAAGAATTAACCAGGCACATACGCAAGGAATACTTTGTTGTGCTGTGATTTTTAAAAGCGTTTCAGAGTCTGCAGGAAATAAGTAATTTTGAAAAACTGTTTTTAACTTTTGATTTATACGAGAATAGCCTAACTAATGTGATACAAGTTTTTAACCACCTGTAATTGTTGACTGTTTCTGAGTCTACTCTGGATAGTATGAACTTCCAGTAAAACACGGAAATATCTAAAGTCACACTTTGTAAATATGTGCATTACAAGCAGTTTGGGTTATACTAACCAAGTCTGAAATGGCTTTTTTGATATATACTGCCTGAAAGTTCAGTACGAGATTTTCCTAAAGCACCATGAGATGATAAGTAAATATGACAAGGCTCTGAGATATACTCAATTGTTTAATATAATATAATGTATGTTTGGGCACCGATGCATTTTTATGTATGTTTTTATGTATGTTTTTTATGTATGTTTATTTTGAACTATTCAGTTCTTACTTTTAATATACCAGTATTTTTCTTAGCTGAACAAGGTAACATTCATGGAACTGAGTTTAATGGGTTACTGTATTTTTAAATGAAGGAAACATGTGATTATAGAGATCCTATCACAAGCTTTTGTTGGTTTTAAAAGTGATGTTCAAAGTTTTAGTTTGTGTAAAGAGTCTGAAGAAGCCTTTGGCGAAAGCGCTTACTCGTTTGGAATAAACAATTTGCTAACTTACATGGATTTATTTGTTTGAATTTCTACTTTCATTTTATTGCTCATTGGAAAGTCACGCATCTTTTTGGACTGAGTTTTACTAGTGTTTTAGCGTGAGTATCCTACCTCAACTAACAGCAGCTCTGAGTTTTGGATTTGTGCCTTTAGAAAAAAAGTCACACATACTTTGATCTATGTCAAAAGAGGTATAATTATATATTTTAAAGTCCCCTTCTGTACTTCGCACAATGTGCAATATGTCAGGTCGTTCCACTATCTCCGCCTCTGGTTCCGTTTGTTCCTCGGGGCGTTCTGGTTGGTGTTGGACCTCAAATTCCACTGGTGGGGGTTCTGGCCTTGCCGAAAACCCTGGGTGTTTTGAGCTTCGTTAGGGTTGTTGTTATGTGTTGGTCTGTTGTTATTACCAACCTCCTGATAATTATTGTTGTCATTAGTATGTGCGTAATTGTTAGGGACTTGGTCCACTGGGACATCTTGGTGGCAGTCGACTGGCAACGGTTGGGAAGGCGCTCCCAACACAGGTGGAAAATCTACATTGCTGTCGTGATGTCCTCTTTCTGTTAAGTTGTTATTATCTTTAACACTGTATTTCATTTGAGTAACCAAGGGGTTTGGAGTGCAGTCGAGTTCACATATTGAAATAGGTCCCTCTTAATTTTCTTTTGTTTATTATTAGATAACTTATTCATTGTTGCTTCAATACTTGAGAAAATTCTCGTATATTCATACCTGTATCTAGGAAAATCCTGGTTTTCCTTAATATCAACCTCCAGTTTTTCTAAGTCAACTTGGTGTTCATGAATTTGTTCCAAGTAATGTATTATAAGCACTTGCATAAAATCAAATGCTTGTTTGTCAAATAAATCTAGAAATTTACTATGGAGGCTTGAACGCTTAACTAGTCCTACTGGAAACCTCCACTGTCGTAACCCTTTCGGGACTATCTTTTTGTTTAAACATTCTTCCAGGTAGGCTAGGTCCAATTGAAGTTTCTTGCACTTAAACAACTTGTAGTCAAATTCGTTAATAAGTAAAATAATGTCACTGTTCCTACCTTCGCTAGACTGTTGTGCTTCAACAGCGTTGTTGCTACTGTTGAAAAAATCTTTTCTTTGCAGAAAATTACTAATCGAAGGGGTCGACTGCCGTACAAGTTGTAGTGTCCCTTCAAGTGGGGTACCCCTGTTCATAAGTAAATCCACATGCTGTTGCCCAGCCGGTATAGTTAATGATGGTAAATTGCTGTTGTCTGCCCGGACGTTCATCGCCGGGTTGTTCCCAGCTGAAGTAGATTCTACTGGGGAAGGGGAAGGGTCCGGTGTAACGTTTTGCCCTTCCCTCCGTTGTTCTCTTGTTGCAACTAAGTTAGTTGTAGCAAGTGCATTATCCAACTGGTCAAACCGCTGTGTTAACCGGTCGATACGACCCATGATGAGATGAATCAAGGTGGTCAAGTTGCCGTCGGCGTTCGCCTCCACGACCTCTCTAGGTGAGCTGTGAAGCCCGTTGCTGCCTGAGTCACCACACCCGCCAGTTTGTGTGAACAGTAATGGTGAGTTATGCTCAGCGGTTCCGTCGACGTTAGCCATGGGACACTGTTGCACTAAAGAAGACTTGAACAAACTAGGAAACCACAAAAATGACGAACGGAACTGTAAGCAAACCACTCCGAGGCAGGTACAAACTCCCAATAAGTTTAAAATAAAGTCTGGTTTAATGAACTAAGCGCTTTCGGAAGGACCTGTGCCCTTCCTTCTTCAGAAATAACAGACAACCAAGTAAATTCAAACAGAGTTTCAGGCAGCAACTCATATTTAAAATCTTCAATCATTAATTAACTAATTACACTATTAAGCAATAAGACATAAAAATTGACAATGTTGGTAAATGAAAGTAGTGCTGTGGTGGTGCTATGAAAAGGTCTGAAGGCATGCTGGGATTTAGACAGTAAGTCATTTTTTAGTAGGTAGTGCATTAGCTGAGAGTGAACTATTTTCTCTAATATGTTTGATAGAGGTGATAGAATTGCAATTGGATTGTAGTTGGTAAGCTCAAGGGAGTTTCCTCCTTTGTGCAGTGATATAATATGTAATATTTTCCATGAGTGAGGTATTTTACATTCTGATATTGACCTATTTATGAGGATGGACAAAGGATAGGCTATAGCTTCTGCTGTTAACTGAAGGAAATCTGCTGGCAGATTATCAGCTGTCAATGTGGTTGGTTTGAGTTTTTTTTATAAGTTTGGTGATTATATTAGTAGGCATCGGGAGAAGCTGGAGCAGTTGTTTTATGTACCGAGATAGGTAGGGGTGGCTGTTGGTATGGGGGTGCTAGTATTGGTTTGGGTGTTGGCTAGAGCTTGGACAGTTTTAATAAAGTATTTGTTAAATTTAGTGGGAACGTTTTCATGGTTGTTTAGTAATACAGGAGAAGGAGTGGTGGCTTTACCTGGGTGTAGTAAACTATTTATTGTGGCCCAGAATTTCTGAGGGTTGTGTGCATATTTTTCCTGCATGGTTTTATAGTAATTAGTTTTGTCACGTTTGATTTGTTTTTTGGCTTTGTTGCAGAGTTCTAGGTAGATTTGTTTCAGGTGGGGTGGTTTTATGCTTGTGACATTCTACCTAGGCTTTGTCCCTTTTTTCACTATAGTTGTAGTATCTTAGTTTTGGTTCTAATGGTTCTGGAAGGAGCATGACAGTTTAAGAATTCTAGGAAGGTTGAGTTAAAGTACTGTACGGCTTTGTCTAGACAGAGAGATGTTTTAGGGGCGTCCACTGCACAGATTAGGTCATTAGCTCTGAAGGTCTTTTTGTTGCGTACAACTCTGAGGATGGGTTGGTTAGTGTGGTGGGATCGGTTCCTAATTAGGTAAGTTGGCTGATGGTCACTTAGGCTGTCAGGAAGACAGCCTGATTGCTCTGCAAGAGTGGGGTCAGATACCAGAATCCAGTCTAAGATGGACTGGCATTTGGATATTTTGTCAATTCCGGTGGGGAAAGATATAATTTGGGTGAACCCATGGAGGTTGATGTAGGTAGTGTGATTATGGCTGCAGCAGTCAGACCAGTCAATATTAAAGTCTCCTAATAGTATGGTCTCTTGGGGAACGGAGGTTGACATCCAGCTTAGTAGGTTTTCTAGTATAGCAGTGTTATTGCTTGGTAGGATATAGCCACCTACAATAATTGTTTGTTGGAGTTACGTTTTAATTTGGCTAGATTTAGTTCTACATCTTTGACTTATTGGGAACCGCACTCAAATTGTTCTATAGTGAGGTAATTTTGGAATAGTATTGCTTCGCCTCCTCCCTTTTTCCCTCCTCTATCTCTACATATAATATTGTAGCCAGGGGCAGTAATTTCATTATTGTGGTGTTCAGGTTTCAGTCAAGTTTCTGTCAATACAAAAATATCAGGTTTGTATAAAGCTAGCAGGGCATGAAGATCTTGTGTTTTGTTAAGTACACTTTTTACATTTATGTTTAAAAGGAGGAGAGATGAGGTAGGTCTTTGGTATAGAGGATTTGGTTGTTTTATGTTTGTGTTGGTAGGTGTATTGGGTCCTGGATTAGGGTGAATGTCTCCACAGCAGGTTAGCTTCTAGAGTAGGTATTGCTGCAGTTTAGTTAGTGTAATATTTTAGCTATTGTATGGGAAGAATGAGGGTTTGTTTTGTATGTCAATTTATTATGCAGGTATGAAAGAGGTTGGGAGAAGTTGAGGTCACAAGGTGATATAGGGAAATATTTTAGTTCTATGGTATTGGTTATGGATTTTGTTTGCCATGGTGGTGTGGTGGTTATATAAAGTTGTGTGTGGTAGGAGGAAAGGATAGATAGCAGGAGTAGAGAGAAGCTAGATAGTGAATAAAATAAAGCTTTTAATAACTGGGTGTGATGTGTGTGTGAGACATCTTATAGAGTTGCAGAAGGAGTATGGTGGGTATAGGAATATTGTCAGTAACTGTGGAGGTTAGGTGTTGAATAAGGGTGTGGAGAATGTGTTGTATACGGATGATAGGTGAGATATGATTGGGTAATTGGAAGTAGTAATTGTTGGGGGTGTGGCGTATAACTTTAAATCTAAGTGATGTGGGGTGGCTGGGAATAGGGGTAGGGTATGGGAGCGAAGTGAGCCTGAGTGTTAGCGAGGGCAAACGGAGCGGGGCAGCACCACCATGTAGTTGCTGCAGTTGTTGAAAAAAAAATCAGTGAGAAATACAGGTGCCTCAATACAGGATAGATAAGTTGTTAGTTTAATGTTTGAAATACCTTTTATGTTGGCTCAAATCTCTTGAGAGCTACAGAACAGCCGCTAGGCTGGGAGAAAAGCTAGGGAGGTGAGTGGTGAGATGGTGGAAAAGAAAGACCAGGCTCTGGGTCTGAGGCTGTGAAAAGAGATTCTGTGTGGGAGATAAAGGTCAGAGTAAGGAACAGACAAAGTAGTAGGAATAGGTATGAAGGACTGTTCCATTGGGAGACAGGAGAGTCAAGGGAAAGGGCTAGCAGAGAGAAAGGCTAGGTATAAGGCTGGGTAGGTAGGTGAATAACTTACAGGCTTGAGACAGCAAGGGTAGTGGGAAGGGGGGACACAGAGAAGTGTTGTCGTTGACCAGGAGCAGTATTTTAAAGGCACAACAGTAGGCACAAAGTTATATTTTAGATAAAAGTGGGTGACGAAGTTTAGGATTAGCTAATGTACAATATAACATATGTTATTCTTTCACTGCACTGTTGCTGGAGAGGAATTCCACCGTGGGAGCAACATTCATAGATGGACTGGGTAGTCTTCAGAGTTGACTGGGATTAGATAAAACCCTATCAAATTTGGTGCCTGGGACCTGTAAAACAAAGAAAAAAAGGAGGATAGGATGAGGTGAGTATGAGCAGTGTTAGCTGAAGCAACGCAGTAGTAAGAAAAACGTGAGAAACAAGACAGAGAGGAGAGAGGTACCTGTGATAAGACAACAATAGAGACAACTAGGGGGTTACAGAGTGGAGAGATACGTTATTATAAAGATAACGCTAAGTAGGTATGAGAATAGGAAGAAGAAATGAGGAGATGAGGAGGGAAGTGTTAGCTTAGAAAAGGAATAGTAAATACATAAACAAGAGAAGAGAGGTAGCAAGGTAACAGACTTGAGATAGGTTAATGTGATGAGCAGGGACTAAAAACACAGCTTCTAAAACAGTTAAATTCTAGAACACTTAACTTTGTACTGAACAGAGTTATGAAGAGGGCATTTTCTCATAGAAGTAGTTTAGATATACTAACTAATAGCAACAGGTTGTAAAACTTTCCTCTGCTAGGCACTGCCTGATAAGTTAATAATTGCCTTCGAACTTATCATAAAAGTAGTTTAAATGTACAAGCTAACAGCAACAGGTTATGCAAGTTGCTGTCTGCTAGCCATAACTTAAATAAATAATTCTTGGTCTGGCAATGCTGAAGTGTTCACTCTAATCACAATGAGACACTTCACTCAAGCTTTGAATGCAGTTTTTAACGGATCCAAGGACAACCTGTATTTAAATGAGGATTAGAATATCACTATTTCACAGAGGTTGCATAGCTGGTCTAGCGATGCTGAAAACAGTCAGCTAAATATATACAGCTGCATGGTTTGTACGAATAACAAGTAACACCAGACAGCAGCTAGTTCTGCAGGCTACATAAACACAGTTTACCACAAGCTTTACAGAGAAATGCAGTCGGTTAGGTATAGACACTAACACAATCAATTGTACGCATTTTTTTACACGTTTCAGTCTACACCAACAGCACACAGCTTCAGAAAGTTCAAAAACAGGGCTCAGTATGTTTAAATACATAAACAACTACAAAACTATCAAAAAAGCAGTTTGCATAAGCTAAGACTTGACAAGATAGATCAATAGTTTTTGAAATAAGCAGTATCAGCATAAAAACACTATACAGTTCAGACACAGGGCACAATCTGTTTAGATACATAAATAAAAGCAAAACGTTTAAAAAATTAATTTGTGTAAGCTAAAACATGACAAGATAGATCAATGCTTTTTGAGTTAAGCAGTAACAGCAAAGAAAAAATGCTATACATGCCAAAAGAACGCACTTTATGCAATGACTGGCTGACTGTTTGGTAGGTTGGCAGTTGAAGACAAAATTCAGATGCAACGACATTACATTCAGACATTAAGATGCATTTTCGCCCAAATTGAAAGTAGACAGCTTACCTGGTCAGCGTATCACACCACTGCGTGCAGGTTCAGAGAGGATGGATGAACAACGGCGCAGAAGACTAAGTGTGGCTTTTACTTCATGCAGTGCATCGTGGGAGGGGGGATAGTGACGTTATGTCACAGGAATTGGGATATTTGACGTAAGTCAGTGCCAGCAGGTGGCATAACACCGCCCTGTAGTTGTTGCAGTTGTTGAAAAAAAACAATCAGTGAGGAATACAGGTGCTTCAATACAGGAGAGATAAGTTTGTTAGTTTAATGTTTGAAATGCCTTTTATGTTGGCTCAAATCTCTGGAGAAGGACAGAACAGTTGCTAGCCTGGGAGCAAGGCTAGGGAGGTGAGTGGGGTGATGGTGGTAATGAAAGGGCACGCTCTGGGTCTGAGGCTGTGAATAGAGATTCTATGTGGGAGATAGAGGTCAGAGTAAGGAATAGACAAAGTAGTAGGTAGACATATGAGGGACTGTTTCAGTGGGAGACAGGAGAGTTGAGGGAAAGGGCTAGCAGAGAGAGTGGCTAGGTATAAGGTTGGGTAGGTAGGTGAATAACTTACAGGCTTGAGAGAGCAAGGGTAGTGGGGAAGGGGGACACAGAGATGTGCTATCACTAACCAGGAGCAGTACTTTAAAGGCACAACGGTAGGGACAAACTTATATTTTAGATAAAAGTGGGTGACGAAGGAATGTGCAATATAACATACTTTATTCTTTCACTGCACTGTTGCTGGAGAGAAATTCCACCGAGGGAGCAACACTCGTAGAGGGAGTGGGTGGTCTTCAGAGTTGACTGCGGTTAGACAAAACCCTATCAAGTTTGGTGCCAGGGACCTGGTCAGCGTATCACACCACTGCATCTAGGGGCAGAGAGGGTGGATGAAAAATGAAGCAGAAACCTAACTGTGGGTTTTTACTGAGCGCCCTTTAAACGGGATAAGTTGTTTATCCCCACAGAGCAAAGTGGTTTAGGACTACTCCATTGGAAGGAATATGCAAGAGCTATGCAATTAAAACTTTTTTTACATAATACAAAGAGAAGGTTACAAATCAAAGTGAAAAGACATGATGATGAAAAGAGAGACAAGTTAAAGAAATAAGAACAGAGTAGGATTTTTAGATGCAGGTCCTTAAGCAGAATAACCGCAACTATACAGATTATCATATTTAGAAATTATGAGAAAGCACGTTAAAAGAGCTAAGCCAACATGTACTCGAGAAAGATTTTACCAATAGTGATGACTGCAAGTAGGGTTAGAAAAATAGGTAAGAGAGGGCTGGGATTTATTTGAAAAAAGAGAATTAGCAAAGGACCCAAGGTATTAGGAACAAATAACTATGGGCAGAAATGCAATAGAGTGGGATGAGGCCAAGCAGAAGTCTGGACTGCAGGTTAGAGACTGCCTTCTCTACCAGGAATTGATAGAGTACAAGCAAAGAGGCACAGGGGCGTACTAAGTGAAAGACCAGTTGTGGTTGACTTTTCAGTGGAATGCAAAACAGAAGCTGCAGTTAAAAAAGGAACAATAAACAGGGCATATAACACATACTGCATAATAAAGTACAATTGTGTAAGTAAACTTACTTTAGCAGTAGATGTTTGAATGATCATTGCTGCAGTAGTCTTAGCTATATGGGTTGCATCCTGGACAGGATACAAGAGCTGGTCAACTTCCAAAGTTTTGGGGGCACCTTCCATGCTTGCAAATGAATAGTCAACTCAAACTGAGCTGAATAAAAGTTAGGTTTGGGTGCCAAACCATTCAGAGTTTTCATGCCAACAGGGAGGCTAAAGCTCTGAGAGGACAATGCCAGGGGTATAACAGTAAAAATCCAACACACTGGCATAAAAAACATACAAAAGAAAAAGGGGGACAAGGGAAGAAGAGGCTACTGCAGCAGTGATCATTTGAACATCTACTGTTATGGTAAAGTACAGTTGTGTATACTTACCATAAATGTAGATGTTCGAGTGTATTCACTGTTGCAGTCATCACACTTGGATTACCTGCCTGCAGTTAGCCCTCAGTCAGCCTGAATACCAGAGTCTTGGGATTTCTGCATCGGATGCTGTCGCTTCTTTCAAGACGTCAGGTCATCAGGGGTATAAAACAGGCAGCCGACACCTTTACATCAGTTTTTCTTGCCCCAGAAGTCAGGACCCCCCAAATAGGAAGCGAGTATATGGTGTGGAACACCACCAGTAAAAAGTAAATACCACTGCCATAAAAATGGCCCTATAAAGGATAGGTAGAAAAGATAGAGAAAAACAGGGGGCTGGAGGGAGGGAAACCAGGACTGCAACAGTGAATACACTCAAACATCTACATTTATGGTAAGTGTACACAACTGTTCTATGTTCTTTGTGTTTCACTGTTGCAGTCATCACACTTGGGTTGATTCCCAAAGCTGAGGAAGGGTGGAGGTAGTTAAGAGGAGTTAGGGCTGGCTATCAGGCCCTGTAAGACTGCTGTAGCAAATCCATCTCTGGATTTAGAAAAAAATAGGTAAGTGGTAATGCTTGGTGAAGGTGTGCACAGAACTCCAGGTTGCAGCTTCCAGAACGTCCCTGGTAGGGACTCCCCTGAGAAATGCTGTAGAGGTGGAAGTAGCCCTAGTGGAATGTGTTCTGATCCCCTGTGGGGTAGGTTTTCCACGGAGCTTGTAGCATAAATGGATGCAGTGTGCTATCCTTTTGGACATGGTTTACTTTGAAATGGCCTTGCCCTCTTCCCCTGTAGCAAAGTTGACTAGCAGCTGGTTAGATTTTCTGAAAGCTTTAGTCCTGTCAAGGTAGAACCTGAGCTGTCTGTGCACGTCCAAGGAGTGCAGAACCCTTTCCCCTTTATTCTGAAGATTAGGGAAGAAGGTTGGAAAATGGATGACTTGGTTTGGAGCCACATTGGAGACCACAAGGTTAGTGCTGAGGGAAACCCTGTCAGCATGGAAAATAACGAAGGGTTCCACAGCCATTAGTGCCTGTAACTCAAACACTCTTCTAGCTGAGGTTATTGCTAAAAGCAAGGCTGTTTTCCAAGAAAGGAATTTTAACTCTGCTGAAGCTGTTGGTTCAAAAGGGGGAAGCGTGAGCTTTTCCAGTACAAAGTTAATGTCCCAGGCAGAGGTGGGTGCTCTCCTAGGGGGCCTTACGTTGTTAGCCTCTCTCAGGAACTGTTTGATGAGAGGGTGAGAGAATAGAGGTGGCTCAGTATTATAATGAGCTGAGATGGCAGAGACATGAATCTTAATGGAGGAGAAGGAAAGGCCTCTCTGGAGTAGCTCTGCTAGGTAATCAAGGATTTGAGGTAAGGAGGGCACAGCGGTGTCCTTTCCTTGAGACTGATTCCAAGAACAATATATTTTCCACTTCTCAGCATAGGATTTCCTAGCATTAGGCCCTCTTACCTCAAGAATGACGTCTAGCACCTGCTTGCTTAGGGTTGCTGGTGGAGTATTCAGGGGATAAGCCAGGCTGCAAGGTTTAGGGTTTGCAGGTGTGGATGCAAAATCTGTCCCTCCTGCTGAGACAGCAGGGAAGGTGTCTGACAAAGGTGCCAGGGTAGCATTGTTGTCAGTGGGTACCAGTGCTGGCGTAGCCAGTCTGGGGCAATAAGAATTGCCCTTGGGCTGTCCTGTCTGATCTTGAGTAGTACCTTTGAGAGGAGGGGCAGAGGTGGAAGGGCATAAATTGATAGGTTTTCCCATTTGAAGGATAAGGCATCCACCTTCCAGGCCCTGCTGTGAGGGTTCCTGGTGCAAAATTTGCTCAACTGGTGGTTCTCGAGGGAGGCAAAGAGGTCCACCTCCGGTGTCCCCCACCTCTAGATTAGAAGGTTGAAGGTGTTGGGCTCCAGTTTCCACTCGTGTGGGTCCAGGAGATTACTGCTTAAGTTGTCTGCTAGTGAATTCTGTTTGTCTGGCAAGAATTGAGCTTGTAGATGCACTTGGTTGCTCAAGGCTGTATTCCACAGGGCCATGGCTAAACTGCAGAGCGGGTAAGAATGGGTTCCCCCCTGCTTGTTTATGTACCACATAACTGTGGTGTTGTCTGTTTTTATCAGCAGCTGTCCTGGAAGGATTAAGTATTTGAAGGCTGTCAGAGCATACTGTACAGCTAACATCTCTTTTTGATTGATGTGCAGGAGGATTTATCCTGGGCTCCACTTGCCCTGAATGCATTTGTCTGCCATGTGAACCCCCCATGCATAGTCTGACACATCTGTAGTTAGGATTTGGATGGCAAGGGGTTGAGTGAAAGGCAGTCCCTTGTGGTTGCATTTATCTGCCCACCAAAGGAACTCTGCCCTTCGACAAGTTATGATAGGAATGACTGTTTCCAGGTCCTGAGAATGTTGGCACTAAAGACTTTTTAAGTACCATTGAAGTTTCCTCAAATGCAGTCTTGCATATGGAATTAGCAGAATGCATGAGGCCATGAACCCTAGGGCTTGCAGTATTTTCCTTGCAGTTAGCTGGGTTTTGGTGGCCATTTGTTTGAAGTAGTTGTTCAAATAGACCTGTTTTTTCTGGAGTGAGAAATGCCATCTGGGAAGTTGTGTTCAAGCTTGCTCCCAGGAATACAATTTTTTGACTGGGCACCAGTTGTGATTTCTTTTCATTGATGGTGTACCCCAATGAAGAAAGGAGTCTTTTTACAAATGCCAGGTGTTGAAGTAGCAATTCCTGACTGTCCACCTGAATCAGGCAAACGTCCAGGTATGGGAAAATTTGGATATTTCTCTGCCTGCAATATGCAATGGCTGGAGCCAGGCACTTTGTGAATACTCTGCAAATGAATAAATAACTCCCAAACGCTAAAGGTGGTCTGTCACAAAAACAGTCAATATTAGCAGAAAAAAGACAGAAAATCCACCCAAGGATGGCCAATCAATGAAATCTACAAGTGTTCCAATTAAAATGTAGTCCTTTAATACGAATAAAACTTCGACTTGAAAATAAAATGAAAAATAAAAAAGCTCAAAACTGTCCCTTGAAGATATCCGATAAGCGCTTTCGACTGTTGTTTTCCTCAGATCGTATAAGACACTAGGGACTTCCATTTCCTTTTATATATGAAATTCTATGCTATTTGACCAATCACCATTGGTGAATACTTGGCAACATCCAATCCTATCTTGTTATCTCAAGATTAATTTGCATATAATCAGCTCTATGCTTCTGTTTCCCACCTTTATTGAGTATGTAAATTAGATGTTCCAATCCTTCATTTTGATTGGATGTATATTATGTTATTGATGATAGTGTGAGCAAACTGAGTATTACTCTTCCATTTTCCTTTAATTCTCAAGACCAATAACAGGTGGCGCTGCTCTCAATGATGTAGTATCCAAAGTAAATAGAAACATTCATAAACAGTCCAAATATTAAATCTTCGAAGAAATTTGTGAATATAACTTTCTATTCATTACAATGCTATGCAGGTATGAGGGATCTATACATGCATAGTCAAAATAATGCCACTTAAATTATGGAGTTACAATAAGTATCCTTCAACTGAATTGTATCAAATTTCGAAAAATACAACCAACGCCTGCTTCTCTAAAATACCAGGGTCTTGCCAAAAACAGGAAAACATGTGGATAGAACAGCAACGCTAACTGTTCACTTTCTAATCTCTTTCAAGCAAATGAGGGAAATTACTTCCCTTTTTTAAAATATTTTAGTTCTTTCAACAACAGCAAAGACTTTGATTTTATCACAGAAAGTGGCTTCAACATGTGTTAAACCATTGGTAGCATGATTTTATTTTTCATTTAATCATTAATGTAAGAGTTCATTCCTTTTACCAATAAAAAATATATAAAATGTGAGGAAAATGATGTTGTTCGATAAGCAAGCAGTATAATATCCTTTAACAATGGCTAGAATAAATTTGGCCTTAATCAGGTAAAATTCACTTGTTGTTACTATCATCAGACAAAATTCAAATTACAGGTTTGTCATATAGATAGCGCAATAGTTTTGTTGTTATATACTTCTTCTGTTCTTAAATATGAAAATAACTATCATCATTATATTCTATATATATATAGCATTGTAATGAATAGAAAGTTATATTCACAAATTTCTTCGAAGATTACTAATAATTAATAATTATTAAGAATACTTACTTTTCTCACATTACCATCAATAACACAATATACATTCAATCAAAATGAAGGACTGGAACATCTAATTTACATACTCAATAAAGGCGGGAAACAGAAGCATAGAGGTGATTACATGCAAATTAATCTTGAGATAACAAGATAGGATTGGATGTTGCCTTTGCTTGAAAGAGATTGGAAAGTGAACAGTTAGCGTTGCTGTTCTATCCACACGCTTTCCTGTTTTTGGCAAGACTTTGGTATTTTAAAGATAACATCTGAGGCAGGCATTGGTTGTATTTTTCGAAATGTGATATAATTTAGTTGAAGGATACTTATTGTAATTCCATAATTTTAAGTGGCATTATTTTTATTATGCAGGTAAAGATCCATCATACCTGCATAGCATTGTAATGAATAGAAAGTTATATTCACAAATTTCTTCGAAGATTTAATATTTGGAGTGTTTATGAATGCTTCTATTTACTTTGGATACTACATCATTGAGAGCAGCGCCACCTGCTATTGGTCTTGAGAATTAAAGGAAAATGGAAGAGTAATACTCACTTTGCTCACACTATAATCAATAACATAATATACATCCAATCAAAATGAAGGACTGGAACATCTAATTTACATACTCAATAAAGGCGGGAAACAGAAGCATAGAGCTGATTATATGCAAATTAATCTTGAGATAACAAGATAGGATTGGATGTTGTCAAGTATTCACCAATGGTGATTGGTCAAATAGTATAGAATTTGATATATAAAAGGAAATGGAAGTCCCTAATGTCTTATACGATCTGAGGAAGACAACAGTCGAAAGCGCTTATCGGATATCTTCAAGGGACAGTTTTGAGCTTTTTTATTTTTCATTTTATTTTCAAGTCGAAGTTTTATTCGTATTAAAGGACTACATTTTAATTGGAACACTTGTGGATTTCGTTGATTGGCCATCCTTGGGTGGATTTTCTGTATTTTTTTCTGCTAAAATTGTGAATACTCTGAGTGCAGTAGATAAGCCAAAGGGAAGTGCAGAGAACTGATAGTGCATAGAAGCTGCCCTGAAGCGTAGATATTTCCTGCAAGACTCCCTTATGGGGATGTGCAGATAAGTTTCTTTTAAGTCTAGGGTGACTAACCAGGCATCCTTGGCTAGCATAGGGAGAAGCTGTTGCAGTGTAAGCATTTTGAATTTTGGGACCACCAGAAAAGTGTTGAGAATTGATAGATCCAGGATAGAGCGCCAAGAGCCCTCTTTTCTGGGCACCAGGAACAGTCTGGAGTAGAAACCCTGTCTCCTTTGTTGTAGTGGAACAGGCTGAATGGCCCTGATATTGAGCAGGGAAAGTACTTGCTTTTGAGCCTCTGCCCACTGGTTTGGAGGAAGGTCTGGAAACCCACTTGGGGTTGGCAGTGAATGGAAGTAGAACCTGTATCCCTGGGATACAATGTTTAGAACCCATCGGTCCTGAGTAATGGACATTCAGTTTTTTGGCATGAAGGGCAAGTTTTCCTCCTGGGGGCTTAAGTAGTTGGGCAAGGTTGGGAAGGGTAATTGTAAAGTCATTGTGAACTTTTTCCATAAGGGGGTGGCTTAAGACTCCCTGTTTTTGAAGTGGGAACTCCATTGTTTAGATCTCTGCATACCCTGAGACTGTAGTCTTGGTGGTCTGGTTCCCCTGTTTTTGGACTTAGAAGGCCTGGAAGGGGCTGGAAAGGACCAGTTTTTAGAAGGCCAATGCTTACTGAATCCAGGTGGCTGCCCTTGTAAGAATTCTTTAACAGTTTGCATAGATTTAGCTTTTTCTTCCATCTTTTTAAGAACCTCTTCTGCTTTGGTGCCAAACAAACAGTCCTAATTTAAAGGAGTGTCTAGTAATTTTGATTTGACATGGTCTGGCAAGGTTTGTTCCTTCAGCCAAGCATGCCTTCTCAGTGCAAACCCAGTGACTGCAGCCCTGCAAGATGCTTCTAGGGTATCAAAGCCACACTGCAAAGTATGCTTACCAACTTGGTTTGCAGAATGCATTGACTTTTGTAAATCTTTATTTTCTGCACAATCTGGAAATAACACAATTTTTTGTTTAATTAGTTCCATAATATGTTGCTGGTACTTCAACATGTGAAACTGGCAATTCAATGCCCTGATGGCAAAAGTTACGGAGGTATATACCTTCTTACCCCATCTGTCTAAAGCTCTGGAATCCCTGTCTGAAGGAGTAGGGTTTTTGGCTGTAGTAGCCTTAATACCTTTAGGTCCCTGGGAAATGTAGGATTCTTAAAGAGAAATTTGTGAGAATCAGGTACTCTGTAGTACCTGTCAGGTTTTCTAAGGGCTGGAGATAAAGTGTCTGGAGTAAGACTGGATTCCACAAAGACATCTACAACATCCAGGACAAGGGGTATAGCTACAGGCCTGTGCTGAGGCAACTCTAAAAATACTCTGAGTCTCTTTTTGGACTGAGGATAGTCCTGGCATTCCCAGAGGAAATGCTCTCTTAAAGTATGCAAGGTTTCTCCAAAAGAAAAATCCTCTGGAGGGGAGGAAGAGGAAATGGATTCCTCTGCATCTGAATCCTCAAAGGTTGATATGGATGTGTCCTGGTAATCAGAAGGGTCAGAGTCATCGGACTCCTGGTCTGTAGAATCAGAAAGAAACTCAATCCTTTGTCTCTTGGCAGATGAAGGCTGGCTTCCCCTAATTACGACGATAACGTCTTCAGCCATTCTAAGCATTTGTTTTTGTGGCATGGGAGCTTGAGCATGCACTGTGGTCATCGGTTTTCTAGGAGTAGTGTGTACTCTGGGCCTGAGAAACTCGGTAGTTTTAGCTGTAAACAAAGTTGTTGGTTTAATGCAAACCAGTAGGTCGGAATACACTATCAAAAGCCGGTGACTACACAGCGGCTCCGGACCCATCCAAGGTAGAGACATCCGCAGGTTCCATAGTCAAGGAAGCATTTCGAGGCATACCAAACTCCGAATGGGTCTCAGCAGAGGCCTGGGAATCTGTAGAAGCGGGCATCAGGGGCTGCAAAGGTGCCTCACTGAGTACCGGTGGACTGGCGACTAGCGTAACTGAAGTGTCGTCAGCAGTTTTGGACCTATGTGGTCTCTGTCTTTATCTTTATGCTTTTTCAGAAGATTGGTAGCCGGATGGCCTAATGAAGCCATTTCAGAATACGGAGAATGAGAGCGAAAGAATTTAGCGACAAAAATAGCCTGACGACGAATGGTTCAGGTGTTAAACAAGGCACAAAACCGACAGCGAGGGACATTGTGGTCTGGGCCTAAACAGGTGATGCAGTAAGAATGAAAATCTCTGTGAGGTATTTGCTTTCCACAGGCAAGACAATTGTTAACTTTTTCTGACATCAGTTAGAGCAAGAAAAAAGAATCCCCAACAGGGTACTTAGCTTTAGAAGACTTCAGGTTTGAAACTCATAAAACAAAAATTTTAGGTAGCGGCCGACCGGCACTTGCGAACTGCTTCTGCTACGGTCTCCTTCTTGGCAAGAAAGACTGATGTAATGACGTCGGCTGCCTGTTTTATACCCCTGATGACCTGACGTCATGGAAGAAGTGACAGCATCTGCCACAGAAATCCTAAAACTCTGGTATTCGGGCCGACTGAGGGCTACCTGCAGGCAGATAACCCAAGTGTGATGACTGCAACAGTGAAACATGAAGAACATCTTTACTTACTTGAGTATACTATTGTTCATTTGATCACCACTACAGTAGCCTTAGCTATATGGGTAGAGTACCACAGCTTAAACTGACTTGGAGGAGGAAGGATGAGGGTTCCAGGAGAATGGTTCTAACAAAGCCTGTATTAGAACTGGAGAAGGAGTCTAGTTTATGGGTCTGCTTCACCTTATCGCATGTTGAAAATATCAAACGGCAATAATGTCATAAATGCCGTACATCGAAAGTGTTGTTGCGGGATCATGGTACAGTGGGGATGAGAAAATTTGCTCTTTCCTCACTGTAGTGCGATCTCGGAGTTGGTATATATAATTAGTGGGGGATGTGGGGGGGGGGTGCAGCCCCCACATGAACAGTTTCGATGTATGGCATTTTCAATGTTTATGCCGTTCGATATTGTCATCTTTCAACAAGATAATATAGACGCCTAGTTTATAATGCTTTGTCTTTATAAGCACACAGGACCAAGTTACTGGTTCTAGAATACTGCTAGCATCCACCCCTTTCAAAATGTCACAGGTGAAGCCAAGGTCCTGGTACAGTGAAGCTTGACCCTGCTTAGTACTGTTGCGTTGGGGTGAGTATAACAAAGTAATAGCATGAGACAACCATTTTGATATTGTCTGTTTTCATACAGGAAGCCCATTTTTCTTACCTTCACAAGAAATGAACAACTGATCAGAAATTCTGAAAGATATTATTCTGTCAAGATAGTACCCAATTTGTCAATGGATAACCAATATATGGCGTATCCTTTCACTCTCACTTTTGGATTATGGAAAGACAGGGAGTAGAACAGCTTCTTGCAGGGGTCAGAACAATTAGTAAGACTGCCTTCCATGTTAAGAAACTGAAGTCTGTCAGATGAGCTGGTTTAAATTATGAAGAGGTAGTTTTTCTAACACAAAATTAAGATCCCAAGAAGGACTTGCATGTTTCCTTGAAGGCTTCTTAAACAACACCCCTTTCCAAAACATTTTCACATGAGATCGCATTGAAAGGGGGTGGGGGGGGGTCAATCAGCAGATGTGTTCCCATAATGCCCTGCCTGCTTGAGAGTCCTCAGACTGAGTTTGACCTGAAAAAAAAACAACTTTACATATGACAAACAGTACAGCTGTTTAAAATCATAGCACAATGGTAGATGTCCATCTCTTCACTGTTGCAGTATTCATAACATTAGGGATCCCCTGCCAAGGGTCGACAGACATCCAACCAGTATACCAAAGCCTTTAGGTTGCTTTAAGGTACGCCGTACATCACATGTATGCTTCGTACGGCATAAAGGTAATGTCTGGACCTACTATCTTCAAAACTGACAGCCCCAGTAGGAATGCCAGTCCAAGGAAAAGAAAAGGTAACCAGTACATCTAGAAGGCAAATGGACCAGGGGGAGGAGGGAGGGAGTGAATTTTGCAACAGTGAAGAGAAGGACCTCTACCCTTATGGTAAGATTTTACACGATTGTACTATGTCCTTCCATTTCACTGTTGCAGTATTCATAACATTAGGGAGAGTGCGAAAGCTCAGGAACAAACGTGGGAGGAGGAAGGACCAGCAAAACCCTCTAGGAAGCCATGAAGCATGGCCCTAGCAAAACCAGCTCTAGCTCTGGAGATTCAGTCCAACTTGTAGTGCTTGGTAAATGTATACACAGAAGTCCGGGTGGCTGCCTCAAGTATCCAAACCCTTGAAAAAAGCTTCAGAAGAAGCCACAGCCCTAGTAGAATGAGCCTTAACAGAATAAGGAAGGTTGCTATTTTGAAACGAATAACAAAAATAAATAGCTTTTGCGATCCAAGAAGAAATAGCTTGCTTGG
Source organism: Protopterus annectens (assembly GCF_019279795.1). Lineage (NCBI taxonomy): Eukaryota > Metazoa > Chordata > Ceratodontiformes > Protopteridae > Protopterus > Protopterus annectens. Next base: position 982,900,906 of record NC_056735.1, on the reverse strand, counting down.
AAACAGCTAATCCTAAGGACCTAGGATGAAAGGTAACAAAGAGCTGATCAAATTTCCTAATGGTCTTAGTCTTATCGAAATAAAATCTGAGTTGTCTATGCACATCCAGTGTGTGCAGCACCTTCTCACTGGCAGACTGCAGTGAAGGAAAAAGAGTGGACAAAGGAATAGACTGATTAAGTCTTCAGCCACTCTAAGCATTCACCACCTTGGGCATAAAAGAAGGATTAGTACGTACAGGCATCCTGTCCTTATGAAACACCAAAAAAGGAGGACAAGCCATAAGGGCTTGAAGTTCAGACACCCATCTGGCTGAAGTACAGACTAACAAAAGTACAGTCTTCCAACAGCAATTCTGCAAGGAAGCTGAAGCTGCAGGCTCAAAAGGAGAATGAGTCAATTTTTTCTGAAACAAAATTAAGATCCCTGGGAGGAGGAACAGGCTTCCTGGGAGGGCTAATATGAGGGACGCCTTTTAGGAATTGTTTAGCCTAAAATCTAGAAGCTAAAGGAGGAAATAAAGGCAGACAAGCAGAGATAGCTGATAAGTGGGCCTTAACAGAAGACTAAGCCAGCCCAGCACTGAGCAGTTCACACAGATGAGAGAGAACCAAAGGAACATACGCAGAAAAAGGATCCAGGTTAAGAAGAAAGACACCAAACAGAAAACCTCTTCCATTTGGATAAGTACCATTTCCTAGTATTGGGTTTCCTGGCCTCCTGCAGGACCTTTAGCACGTCCTCAGAAAAATGGTGTCTATATGGAATCAAAATCCTATCACCCAGTGTCAGTTGAAGAGTGGACAGGTGGGGATGGATGAGAGATCCCTTGTCTTGTATGAATAGGTCCATCCTGTGAGGTAACTTGTGATTATTACCCTTGGCTAAATGCAGAAGAAGAGGGAACCAATGCTATCTTCACCAAAAGGGAGTCACCAACAAGATTTTAGGAGCATCCTGTTGAATTTTGAACAGGACTTTTGGAATGAGGGGAAATGGAGGGAAAGCATAAACAAATATCCCCTTACAAGAAAAAGATAGGGCGTCCACCTTCCAAATCAGAGGATCTGAGACTCTGGCACAAAAAAAGAGGAAGTTATCTCATCAGAGAAGAGGCAAATAGATCTACTTGAAGAGTACCCCACTGGTAGACAGTGTCCAGAAACACATCCCTGTGAAGTATCCATTTGTGGGATTCAGTTAAGGACCTGCTCAGAATATCTGCCACAATGTTTTGACCTGACGGAATGTAAACTGCCTGAAGAGTCATTTAATACTGGACAGCGAGATCCCACACCAAGAGTGCCAACCGGTAAAAAATATAAGATCGTATTCCCCCCACCCCCTGTTTGTTTACATACCACAAAACTGTGGTATTGTCTGTAAATACCTTGAGAGGTCCTGGGGAGAAAAGAGGATGAAAATCCTGAAGCAACAGCAGAAGAGCTCTCTCATATCTTTGACATTGATATGCTCTTTCTGTTGAAGAGGCGAACACAGCCCCTACACCTTCAGGGAAACAAAAGCTGCTCCCCATCCCACATATGAAGCATCTGTGAACAGCTCCTGAGAGGGAAGGGGGGATGAAAAGAAAGCCCTGGATTTTGAGACAACTGCTGGAGCCACCAGTGAATTTCCTTCTTGAGACAAGGTAGAAGAGGAAAGTACAGTTGTGTACACTTACCATAAATGTAGATGTTCGAGTGTATTCACTGTTGCAGTCATTACATTTGGGTTATCCCTGCCAGGGTAGCCCTCGGCTGGCCCGAATACCAGAGGCTTAGTATTTCTGCATCGGCTGCTGTTGCTTCAGGACTGACGTCAGGTTGTCAGTAGTATAAAGTAAGGCAGCTGATGCTATTACATCAGTTTTTCTTAGGTTCATAGGTAGGTACTAGGCTATCGGCCCTGGGGCCTATACAAGCCCAGCCAAAAAGGCACCCTGGCTTTTGCCACCCAAGAAAATTATTTTCCTGTGCCACTGTCGAGCAGAGCCACAGAGGTGATCCCTGGGGTAAATTTCCTATTTCCCATCCAGTCTTCAAGATTTTTCTTGAAGAGTGATAATGAGGAGCTTTGTTTGATATAGATAGGTAGTCTATTACAGAGTATGGGAAGTCTCTGGGACAGGAATCTATCCCTCCGGCATGTTCTGTTTAAAGTGGTGACAAGGTTTATGTCCCTAGAGTGTGTAGCTCGGAGAGATTGGGATTTCTTTAAGTGGAGCATGTCCAACAGCTCTGGGTTTGATATAGCTTTGTATGTTGGACAGAGATCACTTCTGAGTAGGCGATATGCGACGGAGGAAAGCTGGAGTTCTTTTGAGACGGTCTGCGTAGGGCATCTGTTTGAGGTCGGTAATCTTCTTTGTGAGGTATTTCTGTGGCCTTTCCAGTTGTTGTAGATAGTGAAACACGAAGAACATCAACAAATTCTAGGGGATGTGCATGTTAAAGCCAAACTGACTTCAGAAATATTACTGAAACTTTCTCATGTGGAGTTTGGCCACAGGGAGCATAGGGATGGTGAGTGCCATGAATCCCAGAGCTTTCAGAAACTCCCTGGCTGTAATAGAGGCCAGATGAAGAAGAGTTTGAAAGAAGAAATGAGTGTCAAGGCCTTGGATGAGGTAGGGATGCCAGCATAGGCACTGTTTGAATCCTGAACCCCCAAAAAACATGGTCCAGAGAAGGAGCCAGAAAAGACATTTTGAAGTTTATTGTGAACTCCTTGCTTTGCAGAAGGGAAATGGCAAGAGGAAGATTTTGCAACAGGATCTCTGGAGAGGATGCCTGAAACAGGACAGTGTCTAAGTAAGGAAATACTTGGATCCCCTGAATCCTGCAAAACCCCAACGGGGTACTTAGCTTTTTTAGAAGTCTTCGGTAGCTGAAATCTCTGGATCTGACCGACCGGCACTTGCGAACAGCTTCTGCTTCGGGCACCGCACGGCAAGAAAGACTGAGGAAAATGGTGTCGGCTGATGCCTTTATACCCCAGAAGCTCTGACGTCGGGGAAAGTGCGACATCAGCAGAGGCCAGACCCAGACTTTGGAATCCGGCCGACCGGAGGACTGCCTGAGGCAGGACAACCCATATGTTATGACTGCAGATGCAACCTTGAAGGACATCAGGACGGTGTCTAAGTAAGGAAATACTTGGATCCCCTGAATCCTGCAAAAAGCAATCAGTGGAGTGAGGCATTTGTTGAATACCCTTGGGGCAGTAGAAAAGCCAAAGGGCAAAGCAGATAACTGAAAATGCCAGGAAGCAACAGAGAAATGTAAAAAAACTTCCTGAAAAAGGGATGGATCGGGATATGGAGTTAAGCATCCTTGACATCCAGAGACACCATATATGCCTGAGGAAGATTAGAGGGAACAAAGTCTGAATGGAAAACATTCAAAAGCAGGGTACCTTCAGAAAAGTGTTTAGATGAGAAAGGTCTAGGATAGGTCTCCGAGTACCCTCTTTTCTGGGTACTAGAAACATCCTGAAGTAAAACCCTCTCCCTCTTTGGGACACATTTACCTCTTGAACAGTACCCTGAGTCAAAAGCTCCCGAAGCAGCTCTGGAAAGAAAGAGTTGTTCCTGAGGAATACCCATAAAAGGGGGAAGGGATTTCCAAACTATGAAACACCCCTGACAAATAATGGACAGGACCCAGGAATCCTCAGTAATCTGTAGCCAAACAGGAAGAGAGAGAGAGAGAAAGGCAAAGAGAAACAGGAAAGAGGCCAATTGAACTCTTATGGTGGCAGCTGCAGCACCTCCATGAAAAAGCTTAGTCAGAAACTCCAGAAAACTAGCAATTGGTGCAACGTAAGGGTCAATATTATTCTGGGAGGCCCAAAAAGCAAATCACTTCCATTTGCTGGCATACAACTTTTTAATGAAAGCTTTATGAGAAGATACAAGAATATGCTGTACCTCCGAGGAAAAGTCGTGTGACCTGGCTAAGTTGGGAATCGGAGCAGCCAAGCTGTCAGTCTGAGGGAATGAAGAGAAGGATGAAGGGCCCCTGACGAATGTGTCAGTAGGTCTGGAACTGGGTCCAGAATCCAAGGTTCCTCCAGTTGATACAGTCGAAGTAATGGAAACCAAATCTGCCAAGGCCAAAACAGGGCTATTAAGATTACAGTCCTCCCCAAGGCTTTGGCTTTCTGTAAGAATTTCGGAATCAGGGGAGTTGGTGGAAAGGCATATAGGATTCCCGGGGGCCAATCGTGTACGAGCGAGTCCCTTGGGCTGTCCCCTGGTGGGGGATTCAGAGCAAAGTAGCTTCTGCATTTGGCATTCATAGGGGATGCAAACGGGTCACAGCAAGGTTGGCCCCATCTGCAGAAAATCATCTCCGCAACCTCGTCTTTGAGGGACTACTCGTGCAGCATCAGAATGGCTCTGCTCAGTTTGTCCATGATTATGCTGGATTTCCCCGGGATGTGCGTTGCTATCAGAAAGTCCCCGGTGGATACCGTCCACTGCCAAATTCTCAAGACCTCTCGACATAAGGGGTAAGACTTGGCTCCCCCTTATTTGTTGAAATACCAAACCACAGACATGTTGTTGTTCTGGATTGCAAACGTCCCCAGAGGTGGAGAGCCGTGGAAGTACTGCAACGCCAAAAGTACTGCTCCCAACTCCAGGACACTGATGTGCAATTGTGACTCTATTTCTGACCAGGTGCCTTGGGCTGTTCTTCCCTGAAATAGCCCCCCCCCCCCACCCTATCAGAGAAGCATCTGTAGTCACAGTGGCTGACGGCAGGGGAAGAACAAATGGGAGACCTACTGTTACCTGGTGGCTGGTCAACCACCAAAGAAAATCCTTTCTGCAAGAATCTGTAATCATTATCAAGAATGACATCAGAAGTTGGTAAGACCACTGGGTGAAGAGCAACCAGTGAAGCATTCCCATGTGCATACGCCCCAGTGGAACTGCTATGAGCGTAGCTGCCATGGTACCTAGTAGTTTCAACACTTGAGAGGCTGGTACTTTTTTCCTCGTCAGAATGTCTGATACCTGGTTTGGAGGTGGCGATAAGGAGCCAGTCATCCAGATACGGAAACACTCGGAATCCTAAACGCCTCAGGTGAGCAGTAACCACTGCCATGCATTTGGTAAACACTCTGGGGGCTGCTGTGAGACCAAAGGGCAGTGCTCGAAAATGGTAGTGACCAGCTCCCAGCCAGAAACGCAAGTGATCTCCGGATGGTCTGGTCATTTTAATATGTTAGTATGCATCCTTGAGATCTATAGAGCACATCCAATCGCCTGTTCCTAGGAACGGAAAGATCGAGTGAAGAGTGATCATCCGGAACTTCTCCTTCTTTACAAAGGTGTTGAGTCTGCTGCAGTCCAAGATAGGCCTCCAGTCCCGTTTTTTTTTGGAACTAAAAAGAATTTGGAGTAAGTTCTGGATCCTACTTGGTCTGCTGGGACTGGCTGAATGACTCTTTTCCTGCAGCCTTTGAATTTCTACGGTTGCTTGATCCCTGAGACTGGGTGGAACATCTGGGATTTTCCTTCGAACAGGTGGGTGTTCTGAGAACGGGATGGTGTAACCTCTGGTAACAATGCTTTGTACCCAAGAATCTTTTGTAATTTCCAGCCAGGCGTCTGGATACAAAAACAAGCAACCCCTGACTGCCTCCAGAGTAGGACAGTCGGGCCTCCTTTTAGGAGTGCTGGTAGGGCCTGCCAAAGAACTGATCCCTGTCGTCTTGGTTTTGCGGACCCCTTCTGCCGCAGGGACATCGTCTTCCATTATTGCCCCCTCCTTTGTCCCGGGAGGGGGGGGTTCACTAAGTGCGTTCTGGAAAGCTCCTTGGGACTTCCAGAACCACATTTTTCCACCTTTTTGTCCTTTGGGGTATGGTCTAGTAGGGGTGGAAAAATGGACTCCTACGGCAGATAGATTCTTTCCATCTTGCTCACACCTACTGAGGGTTTCCTTGACTTTGGGCCCGAAAAGGGACGAGCCATCAAATGGGGTATTAAAGAAGGAAGAATTGAAGGCTTCCGCAAAGGAGAATAAGTGCATCCAGGAATGTCCCCGAAGAGCTACTGCTGAACCCGGCTGCCCGATTTGAACCATCAGCTGCATAAGAAATGAGCCACATGGACGAGTTAACTATGGAATTAAGGGTATTAAGCTCAGTGGTCACCTTGTCAGAGACACCTCCATCTGTACTACCCTGCAGAGTATCTCCAAACTCTTTTAGGAGATCTCCTTGAAAATGGTAAAAAGAGTTAAGTAGTTGAGCGATCGTATGGCAAAAGTCGCAGAACTAAAGATGCATTTCCCATATCTGTCCATAGTCCTGGAATCTCTATTGGGAGGGTGGACAGTAGAAGAGGTTTCAGACATTTCTTTCTTGGTGGCCGCTGCCACCAGCATGGCATTAACCAACACTCCCTTGGTGAGGAAAATTTTATCTTGGGGGGGATGTAATAAGTTTGTTGGGCCCTTGAGGGACAGGTTCCATAGTATCAGGAGACTCCCACGCCCTTCGAGTAACCAATTCCATTAGTTCATCGAAGGGTGTAGTCACCCAGGAGGTGGAGGGTTGAGACAAAAGGCCTTCAGAAGCACCGACTCATCATCAGTAGGGCTAACGGACTGCCAGTCATCCCTCTGCTTAAGGACTTCAAGGATATCAGCAAAGGAGATATCCTCCGAGGGGGACTGTGGGGACCCTTCTGACTCCTCTAAATCTGTGTCTGATGTAATAGACTCCTTTGGGGAGTCCAAATGTCTCCTCTTGCAAAGTTTCTTCCTGGGAACCTCATCAGTGTGGGCTTCCAATGAGGTCTCAGTAGAACATGGGTCACCCAATGGGGTTATCTGAGGCTCTGGGTCTCGACGCTTTACAGGGACCTGCGATGTAGAGGAGACACTGATGATGTGTGAGTCTTGGAAGATATAACCCTCCTCAAAGCATCGAAGGCTCCACTGCTCCAACCCGAAGAAGTCGCCAGTTCTGAAGAAGATGGCAACCTCCCCGGCACCAAAACAGTGGGCTCTGACCCAGAGGAAGGAGGCGAGCTCATCCATGCCGAAGATCCGAGAGGAAGGGTCGGAATCGACACATCGGTCTGACTCCCCCCCCCCCCCAGAGCCGACCAGAGAGTGTCGGCTCCCAGACTCCTCGAACGGCACCAAAGTAGTCCGGGTTGACAGAGCCGATAGCACTGGAACAGGCCTCAGCCCTGAAGTATCCACAATCATCAGTTCCCCCTCCCCCGGCTCCGAAGGTCTGGCTTGGCTCGGAGGAGGAGTAGTCACAGCAGGTACAATGGTCTTCGGCTCCAAAACCGGTTGGGTCGAAGCCAATAATAATTTGGCCAGCGCCGGGTTCTCGAGAAGCCTCTCCACCATTCGGTCCACATCCATATCGGAGAGGGTTCTTGAAAAACAAGTCAAAAGTATGGAAGAGGCCACCGACTGCAAAATGGGTGACCTCAAGGTTTCAGAGACATGCTCCAATACCGGGGACCAGCTCCAAAACACTGGCTCGGTGCACAGCTCCGAAGACTGCGGAGCCGGCGACCGCACCTTAACAGTAATGCTTGGAGCCGATGACTTGGGCTCCGACAACGCTTTAGAGGACTTCGACCCCTTTGATGACTTGGAAGCCTGGTCAGCCTTGTCAGCCTTGTCCAAGGACTCTTGAAATTCTGGTTTCAGCAAACCTCTGTCTACCAGTTTTCTCCTGCACTCCAGTAACACCCTGCTGCTAAAAGAGTGGCAAATGGAGCAATCCTCCTGGAGATGGACTGGCCCCAAACAATAAACACAATTAACATGCAAGTCAGTAATCAACATTTTCTTCCCGTACTTAGGGTATTTTTTAAAGCCTGACTTTTGTTTCTTCCTCTGATCAGCCATATCAACAACAAAAACTATGCACCAATCAGAAAGCAATCTAGAAAAACTATATAAACCACACTAGAAGTAACAGCTACTAACACAGCACACACACAGCAAACTCTGCTGTATCTATAGAACTAGCAATCTATATATATATAAAACACTAACTACAATATACTAAGTTTTAAAGTATCTATTATCAAAAGATATCAAAGGATAGAGAAACACACTGTTTAGCAACAACTAAAGCATGGCCAAAAGGCCTAACGGCAGCCGCTCTTAAAAGACGAAAATCTCGTCAGAAGGAAAGGCAAGAATAAAGCCTGAACTCAAACTAAGGCTAACTAGCCCAAAAAAAAAAAAAAACACTCTGACTACAGAAAAATGCAAAATCTTTGATATAAATATAATAAGAAACAAGAATTCTGGCCTGAGCTCTCTCTCAACCTCCAATCTGTTGCAGCGGCAAACTAGATCTGGGATGAGACAGACAGCATCACTGGATAGGGACTTGGCTTCGAGTTGCTCTAAGATCTTGAGCTTGTGAACACAGCCGACTTGGAGCTGATGGATCGGCTCTGAACCCATGTGTAAGAATGAATGGCAAAACTGAACAACTTCACATCACATATTTAAGTTCCTGTAAAGCCTTACCCTTATCCTGAAGGGACTTAAATACAGCAGCAGCAGCTTCTCCAAACAAGTGTTTATTATCAAGAAGGGCATCCATCTACTTAGCAAAAGTTAAAGCCAAAGCCAAGAATACCTCCATTTCACTGCTCAAAAGCAGGAACCCTAGAAGAAGCATCTGCTGTGTCATAACTACAGTTGGTGGAATGATGAGCCACCTTGGAGGAAATCCCTAACAGGGAAAGAGCAGAAGTTTTACACTCAAGAGTATGGAAGATCACAAATAACCTGACAAGCCTGGGACAGGAGCGCCAAAAAATACCTAGACATATGGGTCTGATAATTAGCCCTAAAAGCCAAAGTAGCAGAGGTGTAAACCTTCTTGCCTATCCTTTCCATGGTCCTGTCTTTATCAGAGGGTAATAACCTGGGAGAAAGAAGCAAATGAGAGGCTTGTCAGAAGCTAGAGACACCACTGAGGGGTCAGCAAAAGGACACTTGTACCAAAATTTACAGTCCTCATGCAACCTATAGAATGTCAGGTTTCTTGGGGGCAGGAGGCTGGGAATCTGGAGCCTCAGAAGCATTAGAACATGCATCCAACAAGGCAGCCAAAACAGAAGGAAAAGCAGAAGGTTTAAGGAGAATCCATCTGCATCAACTCATAGTATATTTTATGTACCTCAGAATTTGAGAAGAGTAAGCAAGGGATTCCTCATCCAAATCCAGCTCTTCCTCAGAGGAATCCTGTTCACTGGGTCTTTTCAGGGGAGTAAAGGACCAAGGGGGGGCCGGAAAAGAAACTTCCAGAGGAGGTTTCAATGCCAAAGTACTAAACAAAGCTGACATGAAGGACTACCTTTCAATCTGTGGATCCTTAGGAGCAAGAGAAATATGTTTAGTCTTTTGTTTTTTCTTCAGTGGGATGTCCGCCTTATAAAATTTGGAATACCCTGACCCAGGACAGCATTCAATAGGTTCATAGGTAGGTACTAGGCTATTGGCCCTAAGGCCTATATAAGCCTAGCCAAATGGTACCCTGGCTTTTGCCACCCAAGAAAATTATTTTCCTGTGCCCCCGTCAAGCAGAGACACAGAAGTGATCCCTGGGGTGAATTTCCTATCTCCCATCCAATCACCAAGATTTTTCTTGAAGAGTGATAATGAGGAGCTTTGTTTGATATAGATAGGTAGTTTGTTCCAGAGTATGGGAAGTCTCTGGGACAGGAATCTATCCCTCCAACCTGTTCTGTTTATTGTGGCGACAAGCTTTAGGTCCCTACAGCGTGTAGCTTGGAGGGATTGGAATTTCTTTAAGTGGAGCATGTCCAACAGCTCTGGGTTTGACATAGCTTTGTATGTTAGGCAGAGATCGTCTCTGTGTAGGCGATATGTGACAGAGTAAAGCTGGAGTTTTTTGAGACGGTCTGCGTAGGGCATCTGTTTGAGGCCAGTAATCCTCTTTGTGAGGTATTTCTGTGGCTTTTCCAGGTGTTGTAGATGTCTTGTGAGGTACATACCAAAAGGGACGGTGTACTCTATAATGGGTCTAATGAGTGATGAGTAGAGGGGAAAAATTACCTCTTTTTTCCTGGATGAGAAACCATTTGTGATGAGGTGTGCCACGTAGAAGGATTCCCTAACTACTGTGGCAATGTGATTATCAAAGGAGAGACTACTGTCCACTTGTGTCTCACGGTCTCTTATCGCACTTTTGGTGTTAAGTAGACTATCGCCTATGTGGTAGTTCATGGGTACAGAGTTTTTACCAAAAGGGATGACGATGCACTTTTTGGCATTGAGCTAGAGGCCATGGCTTTGACACCAGGCATCTGTCTCAGTGAGGCCCTTTTGTAGGATGTCCACATCGTTAGGAGTTTTGATTATGGCTCCTAGTTTGCAGTCATCTGCGAACTTTGTTAGCCAAAGATCTTCTGTGTTGGCCTGTACTTCAGAGAAGTAGATACCAAACAGGACAGGACCCAGGACTAAACCCAGTGGTACTCCACTTGTCACTAGTCTGAAGTTGGATTTAGAGTCTGCTATTTTCACAGTGTGGATTCTGACAGTGAGCTGGTTGGCAACCCATCTTGTGACATAGGGATTTATACCTAGTCTAGTGAGTTTATCTATAATTTCAGAGTGGGTAGTAGGGGGTTTTCTTTGACAAGAATTTTAGGAACACTCCACCCCCCAGCTCCCTCAGCAATAACCAGCCATATTTCCCCCTGAGCATACAGAGTGGACATATGTAAAGCTTCCTCAGACATGCTCAAAGTTGGATCCCTGACAGTCTCCAACCCGGTCATGGCAGAGGAATCCAATGACAAAACTGGGCAAATCACCAGGCATTCACTCACCTTGTGAGAGACGTCTGGTGGAAGCTGAACAGTGGAAGATTCCGGCTTAGGCTTTTTGGCCTTCTTCTTCACTAACAGCTTTCCCTAGCAGTGGGAAGTACCCCCCCAGTGTCTCTTTCGTCATAAGCTTAAGATGCTGATTTTCAAGATAGAGCACCAAAGATAGTCTACTATGAAGGGTTTTTGGTACAAATGTTTGACAAATGGAACAGGACGTACAGTGATGAGAGGCACCTACGCAAAAGAGACACTGGTTGTGGTGGTCTTTATGTGGAATCTGTCTCCCACACTGGCATTTACCCTTCTTGGATGAAATGAAAACCAGAAACAACAATTAAAAAAAAAAGCAATAAAAGAATCCCAGCGGGGCACTTTTCTGCAACAGCTTGGTGAACCACCAACAGAACGGGTGTTCAGACCGACGATCAAATAATGGAATTTGGAGTGGCAGCAAAGAATTTTTGAGGATGGTATGTCCAAGGATTTTAACTTTACTACATGGACTGAAAAGCAATTCCTCTTCAAACAAGGTACTTTTGTTAACAGCAGTAATTCTGACAATTGTGCTGAGCGCAATTTTAAAACTTTAAATGATAAGTTATATGCATACAAAAGTACGCAATTGGAGATTGATTACTTAAAGGATTGTCTGCGAGTGCAGCGTGTCCCTAAAGGGCTACGCTGCTACAAATTCCCCAACAACGCTGTGGCTGGTTCTCATCTTTACCATAATTTAGTAAAAATCTTCGATAAAGCAGGGCTGGAAATGATAGAATGCATGGTTAAGGACTATGAAGAAAAGGCTGGTACTCTGCTACAAGAAGTGACAGTGCTTAATGATTCCGTTGTAAAGAGTAAAAACTTCCTGTCTGTTAAAAGGGAGTATGATAATGTCTTTAATGAGGTGGATCAATTTTGTATTAAGATAGTGAATCGTAAAATTAGGAAATTTGAGCGTGATCTCGTGCAATACAGGGAAGGTACTGCCTACCCATTGTTGGGTAGGAATAGACAAGACGTAAGGCAAAACACTGATGCGAATAATGAGGTAAATTTTAATGATAATGACTCTGTTCCAGCCCCAGATTTGCCTAGGAGGAGTGAAAGACTTGCCCAAAAGAACAATCAAGATGGTCCTTCGGATTTTTATTATCCCCCGGGCAGGGCAGGGGGGAGATGGACTACGTACCAACCACAGGGCTGGAACAGAACACGGAGATAACGGGCAGGGCAGGGGGGAGACGGACTACGTACCAACCACAGGGCTGGAACAGAACACGGAGATAAGGGGTATGAATTGTACAATTATTTGTACCCCTTCTGAACATTTATCTGAAACTGTTGATGGTGAATGTGTGGTAGTGAAAAAGGGTAATTTTTGTATCTACAATTTTACTGATGTTAAAGTGACTAATGATTTTTTTGAACTCTTCACCAGAGGTTTTCAGTTTGTACCCAAACGCAATGTTGATTTAACTTGTGTCTTGGTGGACCTAAAAATGTTTACCAGACGTTTGAATCTTGCTTTGTATTTTAAAGATCAAACCCAAACTGTGAAGGGGCTATCTAGACCTAGTACTTTTAATCCGCCTTTGAATCCATTTCTAAAAGTTTTTGAGGAATTGGTAGAAGCTGATTTACGAAATCATTGCACTAATAGGGCACACACTTCATACTCCAACTTGAACCAGGATTTAAGTCAACTAATAGACAGGTTCAGAGAAGAGGACATCAGGGTGATGAAGCCGGACAAGGGTGGTGGCACTGTTTTAATGTACAACATGGTATACGACACATTAATTTACAACATGTTACAGGACACCGAACGATATGAATTAATTTCCAGAAATGAGTTGAATTTAGCACACTCCAAAATGAGTTTTCTGCTTATGGATCATTTGTTACAGGGAGCCATTAATGAGAAGCTGTTCAATTACCTCCATGTTAAGAACACAAGAATCCCGGTGATATTTGGGATTCCTAAGACCCACAAAGGCTTAGCTCCTCTAAACTTTAGACCTATTGTTGCAGGAGCCGGTGGTATAACTGAACCACTGGGCAAATTCATTGATTTCACCATTAACGAATTTGCATTTTCACTGGACCATGTGTGCACGGACTCGTGGGAATTTTTGTAAGGTATCCAGAAAGAACTATTTAAGCCTGACCTACTAATGGTCACTATTGACATAGTGGAGTTATTTCCCAGCATTCCCCATAATTTAGGTTTGGAATGGTTTAATGACACAGCGGCTATGTCCAGCCTAGATGGCAATACCATTGGATTATTGGTGGAATTCATGTAAATTATATTAGAAAATAATTTCATCTATTTCAGTGGCGAATTTTTTAAGCAGAAAAAGGGTGTAGCAATGGGGACTGCTTGTGCCTCCAGCTATGCCAATATTGTTTTGCACCATTGGGAGAATGAATTTATTTTCTCCACACATTGGGTCAGGTTCATTAGTCATTACAAAAGATACCTGGATGACATATGTTTGCTCTGGAATGGCACTTTGGACCAATTTCTTGATTTTATGGATTACATTAACTCCACTACCTTTTTCTTGAAATTCACCTACAACGTAAGTCATGATTCCCTGAACTATTTGGACATTACTCTTTCCAAGGACATTTACAATGGTATTTTCCAGTCCAAAGTTTATAGAAAAGAGTCCTTTTCGAACTCCTATTTACACTTTGACAGTGGTCATCCTTTTTATCAGAAAAAAGGCATAGTCAAAGGACAGTTTATACGTGCCTCAAGAATGTGTAATACGGGTGAATTTTTTCTAGAAGAGGTGGATCTATTAAAGCAGCTATTTGGAGAAAGGGGGTACCCGGCACTTTTGGTTGAAGAGTTACCCAGGGAGGTCATTGCGGGTAGGGACGATGTATATCCCCCTTTGTTGGGGAAAGGGACAACACAGAATATTGGGTCAAAATCTTTGGGGAAGTTTGATTCTCACAATAGCTTTGTGTACACTTTTTCGGAGGATTCTTCCCTGGTAGAACAGTCAATTTTAAGATTCTGGCCTATTCTGAAACAGCATGAAGAGCTCAAGCAAATAATCAATGAGCGTCCCTCTTTTGTTAGAAGAAAGGACAGGAATCTTAAAGGGTTATTTGAAGGGAAACCTAGAGTAGGTGGTAAGCGAATTTGCCCAAACCTGGGACCTATAGTTGCGGAGCATGCAAGCAGTGCACCTATGTGGTAAACGATAGTGTATTATTCATCCCATCAAGAAGATTTAAATTTAGGGCTGAACATTACTATAACTGTGGGGTGAAGGGTGTTGTGTACTTGGGTTTTTGTATACAATGCTGTAGTTTCTATGTGGGTAAAACCGAGAGAACCCTTAGAAGAAGGATTTACGAGCATTTATATGAAATTTCTAAAAAGAAGGACACTAATGCTTTCTACAAACATCTTGGCACATGTCCTAACATGCAGTTGAGATTTATGGTTTTAGAGCAAGTTCTGCAGGACAGTAGAGGAGGGGACTGGGAGGCCCGGCTTGAGTATAAGGAGCTGTTGTGGCAACTCAAACTGAATGCTACAAAACCCCCAGGCCTGAATGACAGTGTCAGCATTGCTAGTGTCCTTAAATTAAGAAGGGCTAAATTATGAATTCTAAAATTACAATTTATAAAACTACAGTTTTTATGGCTGAGTCTATTTTACACAACAGATAGTTTTATTTATTTTTTACCTAACAAATTTCATCATTTTTTGTAGGCATTTTTTGCACAAAGTGTATTGAACACACACATTGTGATTTTACAGGTTCTATTTATTCATTTATCCACTTTAACATAGATTTAAAAAAAAAAAGATTTTTAGGATAGATTAATGATGCATTAATGTTTTTCAATGTTTTTTAATGTTTATTAATGTTTCTTAATGTTTTTTAACATTTTATTGTTCTACAGAAGTGTTTTTATCATTGCATGGCTTACAATTTTTTTTAAAAGCATGGCTCAGTGGTTCTGTTTGCACTAGGTTACCACTTAACAATGTATTTGCCTATTATTTATTTGCCTATTAACTAAGCTGTTAACACATTTGACCATGTGATATTATTACTTGTAGTATATAAATTTGTGTTTTTGTGAGTGCAAACTCATCTTGAAAAAGCCTGGTACTGATCCAGGTGAAAGCGCTTGATCTCATATGTTTTTCGTCTTTTATTTTGAATAAATTTGGCAGTGAGCTACAGTTGAACTGGTTCATTTTTCTCCTTTGCTCTGGATTTTGGTATTCATTGGTTCAGAGTTTTTTTTGGTTTCTTCATGTCCATACGTCACCTTTATGGCCTACACTATGCAAGCAGCATACATGTGACATATAGCATATCTTAAAGCAATCAAAAGGCTATAGTATACTGGTTGGACATTGGTCCGCCCTTGGCATGGGATCCCTATTTTTATGAATATTGCAACAGTGAAATGGAAGGACATCACCTCTGATACGAAGAAATTTTTATTTAAGAAGGAGAAATGAACCAACAAGGGTTCTCGAGTCAGGCTGGTCTGCAAGATCTACTTCAAGCCCTAAGATATTGGTGACAATTTGGAAGGGTGGTGGAGGGAGGGATGGCTGAGATGGATGGAAGAAGATAACACAGATTTAGTATTGTGTTAAGTGTGCAACTTTGATATCTGATGTTGTCTTTTCCATCTGCCTCAAGCTTTGAGACAGAACCTCTGGCCAGACAACTAAGTGGCCCAAGGAGAGAAAATTTTGCAATATGGTGGCGCTAAAGGTGATTCTGGATCTAGACTGGATGTTCAACTTGTAATTAGTGCTAATGGTATGAACAGAAGTGCAAGTGGCTACTGCACAAATATCCAAAGAAATGCAACCAAAAAAAAAGGATGTAGAACTTATTATCCTAGAAGAGTAGGTCTTAGGCTTGGAGGGTAAACAGATGCTGTTTGACATGTAAACAAAAGATATACAATCAGAAACCCATCTGGATAAGATAATCTTAGAAACTGGCTATCCAAATTTTGCCTTAGAAAAGGACAGAAAACATTCATTAGATTTCCTGAAATGTTTTGTTCTAAGTGAAATCTCAACTGATGAAGGACATCTAGACAATGAAATACGTACTCTCCTTTGTTGCTGAATTTTGGGAAGAAATCAGGAAACTCAATGGTTTGATTCAAAGATTTTGATGCCAACTGAGGAAGAAAGGTTGGGGTCATTTTTAAGGAAACACTATCTTTATAAAAGATAAAGTAAGGGGGACTGCAGGATAACGCTTGCAACTCAAACCTTTCTGGCTGAGGTAACAGCTATTAGGAAAAAATATCCTAAGGTCCACTGTAGCTGTTTCTTCGAATGGAAGGTTTGTTAAAGGATGGAGAAGAAGAAAGGGATACATCTTAAGGATGATCCAGATTCCTTACTGGAGGTCTAAGCAAAAGGGTACCTTTCAAAAAAGGCTAGAAGATGCAATAAGATTAAGATTTTGACCAATGCAAATGTTAGCAATAACAGCCATCCAGACCTTAAAGGAAGAATAACCAAGTGTCATTTGAATGAATCCTGCAAGAAAATCCAGAATAGCCTGAAGTGGGGTACAGCAAGAACACAATCCTTTGGATATGACCCAGACAGAAAAAAATATTTCCATTTGCTGGAGTAAATTTTTAGTATTAGATGGTTTCTGAGATAAGCAAACAATAAAAAGTACTTGTTTAGTAAAACTTGGGATCTCTGACCATCATCAGAACTGGAAAAATCAAGTAGCTAGTTTGAGGGACTTCAGATGTGGTTGAGCTGGCCTGAGAGGTGAGAGATCAGATGTGGGTGTGGGTGCAGAACCCAAGGTACATGAAGAAGAAAAGGCCATAAGAAGGGAAATCAAACATGTCAGGGTCAAAATGGGAAGATGGATCGCTGCCATTCTTTAATGGGTGCCTTTCTGCAGAAATTTGATCAAGTGATTTGGGGAATAAGCATACAGGAGACTCTGGTGCCAAACATGCAGAACAGCATCTCTTGGTAACATTCTCTTTAGAGGAGTCGGGGCAAAGAATGTGCTGTATCTGGTGTTATAAGGGGACAAAAAGAAGTTGCAGCAATGATGTTCCCAGTGGTGGAAAATTTAAGCTGTCACTGCTGAATTGAGGGACCACTTATGAGACATCCAAATGCTCCTGCTTACATTGTCCATTAGAAAGTTGGACTTCTCCAGTATATGGTTTGCTATGAGAATCAGTTGCAAGTACATCACTACTGCCAAACCCTAATTGCTTTCAACACAGTGTGTAAGATCTGGATCCTCCCTGCTTGTTCAAATACCACATCACTGCAGTGTTATCATACTGAATCATTGGGAAGGTCATCTCTAAAACACTGATGTGAAATTGGGCCCTTAACTGGGAACAGGTACCTTGGGAAGTTTTCATTTAGTAGTTGCACTGCTCAGGAGGGAAGCATCCATGGTTACTGTGGCTTTGGGTGATGGAAGTATAAAGGATGACCTAAAGAGATTAGAGGTGAGGAAATCCATCAGTGGTTATGGTGGCAATTCACTCTTTTGAGGTGGATTGGAAAATTCATCAGATGGAAGTAAATGGACTATTGAAAGGATAAGGTCCACTGTAGGACTCAAGAAATATCTTGCTAGAGGAACAAGGCAGATGGCCATGGCCATATTACCAAGAAGCCTTTGAATGAGAAAAGCAGGTGGCCTTGGATGCAACAAAACGTATTTATTTATTTACTGATTGACATTTGTTAACCGGGTTTGTCCAACTGGGCTTGTGGCCTATTTTCAGTGGAGTCCCGAAGAGAAAAGCTCCAGTAGTACGTTTTTAAACAAGTACAATTTTAAACAATATTGATATAATAGCAGTTATAGCAAAAAGATTCATGTATGTTGGGTTACATGCATAAAGTTAAGGTTGCGATTAGTAACATAATTTTACATTGATATAGTTGAATAGGTCAACAATAAAATTTTTTGTTTGTATAAAATTATGCAAATGCATAGTAGACACATTGGAGGGAGAGGTGCAATGAGGTATTATGTATGGACCTTTAGCGGGTACATAAAGGGAAGGAAGACTAGGTGGGGTCATGGCAAGGGCATGTCCTGAAATTAAGAAAATAAGCTTTTAGTTCATTTCTAAAGTGTGAGGTGTGGGAGAATGAACGTAAGTCAAGGGGAAGTTTGTTCCAAGCATGGGCAAGGGAGTGTTTGTAGAGTAGTTTGCCTACTGACCTTTTTGGGCGGTAGACATCAAGTAATTGTTGGTTAGAAGTACGGAGGGTCCAGGATGGAATGTAGATGGAGACTAAGGAAGATAGAGATGGACAGAAGGAGGTTTTATAAAGAATAGAGCGTAGCATATGAAATTGATAAAATAGCAGAAATTGGGGAAGTTCAAGCCATTGAAGAGAGTTTACAGAAAGAAAGTGGTGTCAGTTATATGGGGAGTTAGTAATGAATCTGGCCATTTTATGGCAAGTCTGTTGGACTTTGTTTAGAGAGGAGGCCTGGATACTGGTAAGAACTGGGGCAGCGTATAAGAGGAAGAGGAGGAGGAGTGCCTGGCCCAGGGTAAGTCTAGATTCAGGGATTAGGAATTTTTGTTCCGATATAGCAGACCTAGTTTCTGTTTTTTTTTTTTTTATACACTGGAGTATGTGTAGGTTGAACTTTAGTTCATCATCGATAATGACCCCTAGGAGTTTTGTGTGGGTGTCATGTTGGATAGTTGTATTATTAGAAGATGTAATAAAAAAGGAGGTTTTGTGATGAGAAAGAGAACAGGGAAGGAAAAGTAGGAGTTTGGTCTTTTTGGAATTTAGGATCAGTAGGTTGTGAGAGAGCCTTGTTCAGTGGATAGTAGGGTTTGTTGGGTCAGGGAGTGTAGTTCAGGAATGTTATTTGAGATGGATATAAGGGTAGAGTCATCGGCATACTGAATAAGGGTGGATTTTTTGCATGAGGTGTAAAGATCATTGGTGAAGATGTTAAACAAAAGGGATCCCAAGATGGAGCCTTGGGGAACACCAGTGGAGATGGGAAGGAAAGGTGAGGAGGATGAGAGCCATTTGACAGATTGTTCCCTGTCAGATAGGTAACTATTAAACCAGGCAAGTGCAGACAGGGACAGGGGGAGATTTGCGAGCTTGGGCAGTAGTAGAGGATGAGAGACAGTATCGAAGGGTTTGGAGAGATCTAGGAAGAGACAGGAAATGAGTTTATTGTTGTCTAGGGCCACTGCAATGATATGAGTGAAGGAGAGGACGGCAGTGGCGGTGCTGTGGTGAGGACGAAATCCATGTTGGGTAGGGGTAAGTTAGTGGTGCATGAGGAGATGATTGAGAAGCTGCGAGTGAATACATTTTTCTAATATCTTGGAGAGGGGGGGAACAGAATGGCAATGGGTCGGTAGTTTGAGGGGTCAGTGAAGTTTCTACCTTTATGAATAGGGACAGTAAAGAAAGATTTCCAAAGGATGGAGACAGCAGATTCCAGAATAGATCGATTAATTAGTATAGATATAGGATAGGCAATTGAGTCAGCAGCAAGTTTGAGGAATGTGGGAGATAGATTGTCAATGGAAGTAGAGCAAGTTTTTAGCCTGAGTAGTAGAGATTTGATGTAAGTAATGGGAGCTGGCTCAAACAAAGTTGTGTTAGTGGGACTTGGAGGGGTGGATGTTGAAGTAGAGCTTGGCTTAGAGGTTACCAGATTTTGGATGGAAGAGATAAAAGTGTTTATTCAGGAGGGTAGCTGTTTCCTGAGAGGAAGAGTTAGGGTATGGGGAGGGATTAGAGGGCTTTCTAGGATAGAGGATGTTGTTGAGAGTTTTCCAACATTTTTGAGGACTGGATTTGTTGTTAAGCTGAGCAGAACTATAGTATAACTTTTTGTCAGTTGTACTTTTTTTGCAAGGTTCCTCAGTTGCCTGTATTTTTGAAGAAGAGGTGGTTGTTTAGTTTTAGTCCAGGTTTTCCAAGCACTATCTCTTTGTTTCATAAGGGACCTAGTCTCCTTGGAGAGCCAGGGAGCATGATTTGATTTTACTCTGATCTTCCTAGAGGGAGCTAAGGAGTTTAGAGTACTCATGAAGATGCTATTGAAAGTGCTTACAGCATCGTTTAGGGTGACGTGTTTTAGAATGGACCAATCTATGAGAATGAAGTTA
Source organism: Protopterus annectens (assembly GCF_019279795.1). Taxonomy (NCBI): domain Eukaryota; kingdom Metazoa; phylum Chordata; order Ceratodontiformes; family Protopteridae; genus Protopterus; species Protopterus annectens. Next base: position 982,880,868 of record NC_056735.1, on the reverse strand, counting down.
AATTAGGATGAATTGAAAGTTGATAGTTTTCAACAGTCTTTGATAAGGTGGGGTTTAGGAATACGGGAGTAGTGTCTTAAGATTGTGGTAGAGAGATGATCACTGAGGGAGTCAGGTAAGGTGGTGGGATTGTGGTATTGGTGGGGGAATTGGTAAGGATCCAGTCTATGATGGAGCTGGAGGTGGAATTTGTATGGAAGCGAGTGGGAGATGTTATAAGTTGGTGGAAGCCGTGTAGGTGAATACTGAGTTGGGGGAGTCAGTTGTGAGTTTGGACCAGTCGATGTTGACATCACCAAGGATAAGTGTCTCATATGGTATGTTGTGGGAGAACCAGGATAGGATGTTTTCAAGAATGGGCAGATTGTTACCAGGAGGAAGGTAGATAGAGGCAATTGCAAGTTTTTTTTGTGGGGATTCAGATGGCAGTTAAGGATGGTGATTTCAGCAGGGAGGAAGTCAGGAATTGGGGAAGGGTACGGTGAGAGGTTAAGGTTGTTTCAGTAGAGGATGGCCACGCCACCCCTTTTTTTACAGGTCTGTCAGATTGTAAGATATTATAACCTGGTGGGAGTATTTCACTACTTGAGATTTGTGGCTTGAGCCATGTTTCAGATAGGGAGAGGATGTGAGGGGTATTGAGAGCTATCCATGAGTGCAGCTCAGTAACTTTATCTGCTAGACTCTGAATATTCAATGAGTAAATCGTTAAGTATTTGGCTGGAGATGATTGTTGTAACTGAGGTTGGTGACTGTTAGAGGAGTAAGATGGGGGCAGTGTAGCGTTAGTTTTGGGGAGAGTGAGGGTGGGGAGAGAAGAAGAGGGGCCAGGGTTGGGATGGATATCTCCAGAACAAAGTAGGTTTTTAGTCAGGAGAGAGTGTATAGTAGATGCTTGACTAGCTAGAGTTTGTACAGTCAACAACCTTGATGGAGGCTTTGCTACTTGTTTGTTAATGTCCACATGACATATGATGAACTCTAGTCTTTGTACTAGTTCCAACTTGTATTTCTCGAGGTTGACTGGGATTCCCAAGTACAAGCACAACTGAAGTAAAGACTGCCTCCTTACTTAGATCAGTGACACTCTTGATATTGCTATGAGGAGCCAGCTATCTAGGTATGGAAACACCTAAAAGCCTTGCAGTCTGAGCCAGCCTGCTACAACTGGCATGAATGTGGGGAGCACTCAGAGGGCTGTGGCAAGACCAAATGGCAGTGCTTGAAATTGGAAATAGCTGATTCCTGGCCTAAAGTGCAAGAACCTTCTGCAGTGCCTCTCTATTTTTATAACACAGTGGCCATCCTTAAGGTCCACTAAGCACATTTAATTGTCCTTCCTCAGTAGAGTCAGAAAGAACTGAATAGCTGCCATCGAGAATATGGACTGCTTGAAATACAAATTTTACTTGCTTAGGTCCTGTAGAACAGAGCATGTGTGTAACATTAAGAAGCATTTCCAGATATAGGCACATGCATACAAATAGTGAGCACATGCAGGCAGCAGTGACATTTTGAGAAGAGCCAGACTGTTAACATGTATGAGTGTGGTAGTCAGTCTGTTTATAAGTTTCTGTAAGTTTAAGTTACTAAGCCTCATTCCTGATGTGTTTGTGTGGGTTTACTATCGAAATATCAAAAATTAAAAAAAAAAAAACAGTACTAATCAGCAAATTGTTTCGCCGAAAGTACAAATAACCTAACAGCCCTATTGTCGAAAAACAGTTGTAAATGCAGAACATGTCGACATTTTACGGCATTAACAATAATGCCACCCTTGTTGTAACTCCCTAATCCCTACACCTAACATCCCGTTTATGCAGGGGGGCACCCCACACCCCCCTAACTTAATATTCCAACTCCGAGATCGTGCTACAGTGAGGAAAGGGATGTAGTTCCCTAACCGCACTGTACCACGACCACTGTACTTGATCGAACGTTATACTAGTGAATGCATAGTCCATTCGCAAATATAACGTTCGCTCATGTAACCTGCACACATATGAAGTATTCGAACATCTGTAGTTCGAATACTTCATAGCCATGCAACTGCACGGTGACATTTCGATGGTAAACAGTTTGTGTGTAATAAAGCTGCTTGAACTGAACCCACAAATGTTCATCTGTTTTATCCTGGCAGGATAAGCAAGATGGTGTCAGAACCGGGATTTAAGAGTGCAACTTAAAGCCACGAGGTGCAGAGTTGACGGTGAAGGTGTATTGAACAGGCTGGGTGATAACAGTGCTCAAACGATCAAAAAGGGCCAGAAATGAACTTCAGGTAATCAAAACTTGCACAAAAGATTTATTTTGCAAATAAAATGAAATGGAGTATTTGTAAAGCACAAAATGCATTATTAATCAAACGGAAAGCACACCAAATGTTCGAAACCACAATATTTGATAAAACTATCAGAAATATTTATAGGGGACTCAGAGTTACCTTTGGTTTGCATAATGAGTATGTTTAAAATAAAACGAGCACAAGAAAAGTATAATGAGCATGATAAGAGGTTGAGTGGGCATAACAAGTACAATAAAAGGGCAAAATAACCTTAAAGAACAAGAGGACTGCATATTTTTAGTAAAAGACAGTGTTTTGGGCTAAACTACTATTTCACATTTTATCTGATTTTTGATTGGATGTTTTAGTGTTTAAAAATGTAACTGCTATTCTATCTTTGTTGGTCTGATGAAGCGGATGTTATTTCGAGAAAGCGATTACCTACTACAACAAAGGACATATTGATTTTCACTGCTGTGTGGAACCAGATTATTTTTCTTCATCTTGTATACTATTTCACATTGACCAAAGCCATTCAAAGCATAACTAGAGTTGTTCTAAGTATCTCAGTGTGCAAAATGTTTGCAGAGTGTGTGCTTTATTACAGTGCAATTACTTCAAAGAGTTTTCTGTGTGCAAAGTACAGTTATTTTGCAAAGTGCTGTTAAAGTGCAGCCATTTTGGAAAAGGTTTCTTGTGCTGTGTGCATTTATTTACAGAGTGCCGCCATTTCAAAATGTCTCTTGCTACTGTACAGAGTTATTTCGCAAACTACAGCCATTTTGCAAGGTTCTTGTGCTGGCTACAGTTTATTTGCAAAGGGGACTCATTTCGTAGCTTTTCTTACTCTGAGCTTCTTCTTCTGTGTACAGTTTATTGGCAATGTACACTCATTTCAAAGTATTTCTTAAACTGTTAAGGAGTCATTTTGCAAAGTACAGTAATTTAAAGTGTTCTTGTGCTACAGAGACTTATTTGGCAACATGCAGTTATTCCAGAGGGACTATTGTGCTACTGGGCATAATTACAAGTATAAATACACACGCACGCGCGCACACATACACACACATATATAATATATGTGTATGTATGCATGTATATATATATATATATATATATATATATGTGTGTGTGTGTGTGTATGTTTGTACAGAATTTCAAGCACCTACACTACTGTGTGTTGATATGGCAGAGGCATTTCGCAGATCCAGTCCACTTGCGTTTGATTATAATATTGCAGAGAACTGGAGAGTATTTGAGCAGGAATGCAATATTTTCATACAAGCAGCTTTTTCTGACAAAGATGCATGTACAAGGGCATTCATTTTACTTAACTTAGCTGGGTCAGAGGTCATTAAAAGAGAGTGTTCATTTGTATATGCACCAGCAGTGCATGCAGGAGATGGGGGAAACACCATATTGTTGCACCAGTTGAATCAAGAGAGGATCCTGAGTGCTTTAAATGTAAATTCAGAGAAATGTGCCACTCCCAGACAAATGTTATATTAGAGAGGCACCTATTTTATACAAGAGGCCAAAAGACAGGTGAAACTTTTGCAGCTTATATCACTGACTTGAGAAATAAGGCTAAAACATGCAGATTTGGTGATTTGAAAGATGAGTTAATAAAGGATGCTTGCAAGTGATAAGAGTATAGTTTCTGCAGCCTCTACAGCAAGCGTGGACAGCATGCAGCACATGGCAAGCAGAAGCAGGCCTAAGCACATGACAGATGCAACCCCTGTGGGATTCCCAGGGAGGAACCATAACTTTCTAGCAGTATAAGAGCGAGTCATCAAAATCCAAGTCATATTGTTAACAGTCGTAATTGTAATGCCAATCATGAGTCTAAAAGAGAGAAGTGCTTAGCATTTGGTCAGCAATGCCACAAGTGTAAAAACTGGAACCACTTTCAAAAGTTCTGTAAGTCAAGCAAGCCTCATTCAGCTATTAGGAAGGGTCACTCAAAAAAGCAAATTGAGTATGTGGAAAGCTGCAACCCTACTTTCTATGTAGATGGTGCATCAGTGGTCAGTGAAAAGGTTAATCCAGTACATTTGTTGGCAAAGAATGAAGTATTTTGTATTGTCCTGATCAATGATAACCCCACAGAGCTCAAAGCAGACACTGGTTCAAAGTGTAATGTGATATCAGCAGAAACATTTGCTAGAGTGAGAGCTGGTGAGCAACTTAACTTGACTAATTGTGTGAAGCTTGTTGCTTATGGAGGTGAAGAGATTCAAACTGAAGGCTCAGTAGTGCTTTCATGCTATTCAACTGGTAACAGTTATAGCTTGTAATTTTATCTAGTCAGAAAGACTTGTGCAGTCATTATTAGGTGTCAGAGAAAATTTAAGAATGAAACTGCTTTCTTTTACTAAAGAAGTACATCATGTGAGCACATGTCCCAGTTCCAACTTCAGTGATGCTATTTTCTCAGAGTATGCTGACGTTTCCGATGGCAAGCTAGGCAAACTTCCAGTTGTGTACTCCATGCAAGTAGACCCAGAGGTCAGTCCAGTGGTCAGACCAGCAAGGAGAGTTCCAACAGTTATGCAGGACAAAGTCAAGGTCCAGTTAGACAAGATGGTGCAGCAAGGTGTGATTTGTCCAGTCACAGAACCAACTGAGTGGGTGTTTTCCATGGTAGCAGCTCACAAGAAAATTTCAGATGAAATCAGAATATGCATTGACCCAAGAGACTTAAACAAGGCATAAAGGGACCTCATCATCCTATGCGTATGGTCAAGAAGGTTGCTGCCCTCATGCTAAATGACACTTTTTTCTGTCCTAGATGCAGAGAGTTCATTTTAGCAAGTAATGCTTGATCGGAAATCTTCATTATGACTACATTCATCACACCATTTGGTAGATACAGATTCCTCAGGATGCTTTTTGGAATAAATTCTGCCAGTGAAGTCTTTCAGTGTGCAGTGGAGCAAATTGTTTGGGCTATCCGTGTGCTATAATAGTTGATGATTTACTGGTTGAAGTTAATGGTGAAGCAGAGCTTGACAGAAGCCTCAGGAAAGTTCTGGGCAGTGTGCGTGAAATGAACTTGAAGCTCAATCCTCTGAAATGTAAATTCAAACTACCAGAAGTTACTTATGTAGGTAATTTATTTACCAGTACTGGCTTATGACCAGAACCTTTTAAACAAGAAGCCATTCTTGAGATGCTGGCTCCAGACAAATGTCTAAGCCCAAGGCGTTTCCTTGGTATGGTTAACTATTCAGGCAAATTCATCCCCGCCTTTAGTGAGTTATAAGTGCCTTTAAGAGAGCTGGCATGCAAAAATGTTGCCTGGTAATGGTTAGAACACCACCAGAGAGCATTTGATAACCTCAAACAGCAAACTGCCAACCCACCTACATTGAGATACTATGATGTCCACAAACCAGTAGTTCTTTCCTGTGATGCTTCAAAGTTTGGTCTTGGTGCAGTTATTCTTCAAGAGGGCAGAGCTGTTGCCTATGGATCTAGAACTCCTACCCAAACTGAGATGCATTATGCTTAAATTTGAGAAGGAACTTTTGGTAATTGTGTTTGCATGTTCAAATTTCCATGATTATATCTATGGTCGAGCTATGCAAATTGAAACTTGTCAACAACCTCAAGTCACTATTTTAAAGAAGCCTATGCATACTGCTCCAGCAAGACTACAAAGAATGATCTCAGACTAAAAAGTATAATTTCAAAAGGGTCTACACAAAAGGCAAACTTCTTTATCTGGCTGATACCTTATCCAGATTGTCCAGAAATACCACAGAACAGCTTGATGCAGAGAATTTTGACTTTGATGTCATGGAAATGAGTAATTTTTCTACCACAAGACTTGAGTTAAGAGATCATACAAAGACTGATCTAATTTTGAAAAAGCTCAACCACTTCATCAATGTTGGATGGCCATCAAAACAATCTTGTGTACCGCTAGAAGTACAACCTTATTTTCCACACAGAGAGAAGATGCTGATGGAGGATGGTATTTTCAAAGGTCCAAAAGTTATTGTTCCTACTTCCTTACAAAATGAGTACATTCAGACTTCACATCGTACCCACCCATGTTTTGATTCTGCCAAAAGAAGGGTGCGAAGACTAGTACTCTGGCCTTCTCTATCAATGGACATTGATAAAGTGCTTTCATCTTCTTCAGTATGAAACAGAAACTGCATTTGCAAAAAGAGCCACTTCACCTAAGCCAGACTTCTGAACTTTCTTGGTCAACAGTAGCCACTGATATATCTGAGTGGATCAACCAGCATTACTTAGTGTTGGTAGACTCTTACTCGAACTGGTTTGAAATTGATTTGCTACCTAACCTAACGTCCAGTGCTGTTATTACTAAGATAAAATGTTATTTCTCAGTCCATGCTAGTCCACACAAAGTTATTTCTGACAATAGTACCCGGTTTACCAGTCAATTGTTTCAGAAATTTGAAAACGAGTGGGACTTTATTCATGTTACTAGTCATCCGAAATACCCACAGTCAAATGGACTTGCTGAATGTGCAGTACAGAGTACAAAGCAATTACTAGAGAAGTCAAAGCATGACAATACCAATATCTTCTTGAAAATACTTAATCTCAGAAATATACGTGATACAGACTCTAGCTGTCAGACACCCTGACAATGTTCATACCGAAGGACATGTCTCAGTATCCATTCCCATTCCCGACGATGTCCCAGATGTCCCCAATGTTGAACATTCCTTGAAAATAGTCCCCATTGCTAGATCCAATTCTGACTTTTATGTTACATGATCAGGTTGTATTTCTAGATCTAGAGTAAAATACAGAGCAACCTGGACATGACTGTTTTATATGTGTCTAATTTTGTATAATTGGATGTCATGAATACTATCATATGGTATACGATCTATTTCTTAAAGTGGGAGGATGTAGAACAGTGTGTGTGTGTGTGTGTGTGTGTGTGTGTGTGTGTGTGTGTGTGTGTGTGTGTGTGTGTGTGTGTGTGTGTATAACTCTAAGAAGCATTTCCAGATGTAGGCGCGTGCATATAAATAGTGAGCATGTGCAGGCAGCTTTGCCATTTTGAGAGAACAGCCAGAGTGTTAACACGTATGAGTGTGGTAGTCAGTCTGTTTAGAAGTTTATTTAAGTTTAAGTTACTAAGCCTCATTCCTGATGTGTCTATGTGTAATAAAGCTCCTTGAACTAAACCCACAATTGTTTATCCTGACTGGATGAGCGACAGGTCCAATATGAGGTTGAGGTCTTTGGCACCAAAAGAAACCTTGAGTAGACACCAGATTCCATCTTGTCTGGTAAGACTTTAAAACATTTCCAGTGTTCCTCTGCTGGTGGAGTGGAACATCCAGGAGGTTCTTTTGTTTTAGATTTCAGGGGAGTGAAATGGAATAAAGTGGCCTCTGGAAATGTCTCCCAGCAGCCAGACGCCTGATGGGATTGCCTCCCAAGCTTTTGAGTGGAGAGTCACTCTCCTCCCAAATGCCCCTGGGGTGCAGCAGCCAAGCAAACTTTCAAGAGTGTTGGAAGGGCTTCTCTGAGGAGAAGCTTCTGAAGCCCTGGAACTGAGAACTACCACTGCCCCTGGGGCAACATGCACTTACGTTGCACCACATCAGGCTCTCTCCAAGCCCTCTGGAACATGAGGTTGACAAGGGCATTGGGGCTAGAACCACCCAAGATGTGGACAGGCCCAAGCCAAAAGCTTCAAGGAAGACTGACTCCTCTAGAGAAGGGGATTTATTGGTCCAAGCCCCCCCCCCCCACAGTCTCATTAATTCCAACAAATCACCAAAGGAGGCATCTTCATGCCTTCATGTTGAGATTTAGGGGACCCTTCTCTTTTATCAAGGTCAGAGTCCTCAGTGAGGATTCCTCTGAGAAACCCATGTGTTTCCTTTTGCACTGACTCTTCTTATACACCTCTCAGGTGAGGAATCCGGGGGGGGAGTAAAGAAGCAATGTAGAAGCCCCTGGGTTGAGGCCTAATGATGCATGCTGTCCCAAGACGACCTCACGAGAAACCAAGACCTGAGAAGGACAGCAGGATTGGGAAGGATAAGACAAGGGAACACAGTGAGACAAAATCCTTACTACAGCATCAAACATGAAAAGCCAAAGAATGCCCCAATATCAGCCACTGACCCAGTTGGATGTGGTCCTCAGACAGAAGCTGAGCTATCTCAGTCAGAAGCATAATAAATGAACACAAACTGAGGAAAAAAAGAGAAAAAAAAAACAAGAAGTGCATAGAGACAATCACACCAGAAGTTTCATAAATTGATTAAGTGCATTAATCCAAAATGTAAGGACTTCATCAGAATAGTGAAGGCTAGACAAGGCACACATAAATACGGTAAAAAGTTTCCTGATTAGAAAATTAAGTTACTGTTGAATTCAAACCATAATTAGTACAAAAAATATATATACACACACTTGAGAATATATGTTGCAAAAAGAGCTGATAAATGCAAACGTCTAAAAGCATGAATAAAGAATGTTTTTTTTTTTTTAAAAATGGTCATTAAAGATATGAAAACAAAACAAATAAGTAAAAACACCATTAAAGTACAAATGCTGCTTTAAGTTTTAAAATGCTACTGGTAGAGGCCGTTTCATTTAATCCTGTATGTACAGTGGAGTTAGTCCTAAGCTGCCACCTCAATTCCTTGAGTTCTAAAAAGTCATGAGAAGGTCCACCCCTCTGCCCTAAATCTACATGGTCAGCAGTTGTAAACTTAAATGCATGATCGCCATGTTCAGTGATGTGCTTAAATAATGCATTTCTCTTGTCTTCTTTCTGGATGTCATAGTAATGCTGACATATTCTAGCCTTTAAGCTACGCTTTGTTTCTCCTATATAAAAACATGTGCAAACCTGGCACTTAGCTAGATAAAGCATACGTCTGGTGCCACAACAGTATATTTTGGATAGTTTTATCACCCCAAAATTGTTGAGGTGCAAACTATCTACTTCCAAAATGTGTTTACATTGTGAGCAATGGCTGCATTTGATCATCCTACCATCCTGGTAGGGGATTTTTTCTCTTTCAAGTAGGGTTTTAAAACAAATTACCTCTTTGTATACTACATGTGGGACTTCACTCATGATTCTGGTGCATTCATTGTCAAACCTGAAGACACTCCAAATTTTTTTCTCTGATGGTTCAATTATTAACAAAATTACTGTTAAAATAAACGAGTGCTATACAAAACTGATTATTTTCCACATCTTTATTGTCCTTGGTCAGTACTAACGTCTCCCCCTTCACTGCAGCTAAAAGTGGGGTAAAGTATCCAGCAGTTCCCTTTGCTTGTACTTCACTGAAGATGTTTTGAGAAAATAGTCAGAATAACCTCTCCTCTCTAACATCACCTTTAATGTCCTACACTCGTCATGAAATTTGAAATCATCAGACACATTGTCCTTTAACCAAAGATTTATTTTGGTGAATTGGTGCCAACTGTTAAAGTGTAGTAAAAAGTTAAGAGTAGGTAGGTCATTTATAAATTGTAGATTCAAACTGCTTATTGTTTTTATTCTTAGAAATGATAATATCTAAGTAATTAATCTGATCAACCTGAGAGGTCATGGTAAAGTTTAAATAATCAGTGGTAGTATGTATATATTCAAAGAACTGCTCCAATTTAGCCTCACTATCTGTCCAGAAAATTATAACATCGTCCAAAAAACGTTCATAGAGAGACCAACAATTACTGAATGTAGAATTAAGTATACAGTTGGTCTTCCAATAAGCTAAGAAGATATTGGCAAAAATGTGGGCACAAGCTGACCCCACTGCTACCCCCTTCTTTTGTTTGAATTATTGCTGTTCAAAAATAATGAAATTATTTTCAAGAACTACCTCCATAAGGGACCTTCAGATGAGAATCTTGTTGTGGTCCAGGTTAGAGTTATGCCATAAATATTTATAAAAGCACTCTAACCCCTACCTTGTGGGGGATAACAGAAAAAGATCCTGTACATCTATTGTAACAAAAATAAGCTCAGTTGCTGGAAATTTCTTTAGAAACATTTGACAAAGTCCCAGGAATCTCTAAATAAAAATGAGTTTCTATGTAATACATATATATAGTTTCAAAATCAATGAATTTTGCTACTGGAAAATTCTTTGAAGCTTTAGCATCAACTATGGGTCTAAGAGGGGGATCATGCAAACTTTTATGCATTTTCGGTATTCCAAATATGGTGGGAGTTCTTGAATTAACATAAAGAAACCTATACTTGGAATTGGACATCTGGTCATTTATCAACAAACCTTCCAATAATAAGTCTATCTTGCAATAAGATATATTCATTTCATTCAAACTAGTTTCCTCATAAGTATCAGTATATAATAGACTTAACATTTTATTAGTGTCATTTTAACATTCATAATGACCAGGCCCCCTCCTTTACCTGGTTTCATTACCCAGAGCTGTCTGCTGTTGCCAGATGTTGTTCAAAAGCTCCTACTCTAACTAAAATTTCTGCTAACCATCTTTTGATTTTGTTTGCGGCAAAGAAGTTATCTGATGTCATTTTCACACATTTTATCAAAAACAGATACCATCAGGTGTAGAGGGGGATTAAATCTAATGGACCTTTTACACATGGTTTCAAAAACATCAGTACTGTTATGGTCTTTAAAGTAAAAGCCAAGGTTTAACTTTCTAGAAAACAATTTCAAATTAATAGCTCATCAATCCTGGCTCTCCTTACAGGAATGAAAGTCATACCCTTTTCAAATAAATCAGTGCAAGTGCGAGTAAATTCCTCAACACTGTAATTGTAAATACTAAAATCACTATTTTTATTCACAATGACTTTACAAACATCTACTAATGGCTGTGTTGAGAAATGCCACTCCCCCTGCCCCTCTGGTGTACAATGTCCTGGTGCTATCTTGGTCTGCCAAGTTTTACCAGGTTTAAGTTTACAATTATTGACTATGTAGATTTTGGGCAGAGGGGTGGACTTTCCAATGACTTTTTAGAACTCAAGGAATTGAAGTGGCAGCTTAGGACTAACTCCACTGTACATCCAGGATTAAATGAAACAGCTCTAGCAGTAGCACTTTAAAACTTAAAGCAGCATTTGCACTTTAATGGTGTTTTTACTTATTTGTTTTATTTTCATGCCTCCAATGACCTGTTTTTTAAAAAAAAATTCTTTATTCATGCTTTTAGACTTTTGCATTTATAAATTCATTTTTCAGCAATATTCTCAAGAATGTGTATATACATTTTTTGTACTAATTATGGTTTGAATTCAACAGTAACTTAATTATCCAAATAAGGAAACTTTTTAACCCTATTTATGTGTGCCTTGTCTAGCATTCATTATTCTGATGAAGTCCTTACATTTTGAATGAATGAGCTTAATTAATTTAGTAAACTTGTGGTGTGATTAGCTCTTCATGCTTCTCCTAGTTTTTTTTCTTTTTGTCAGTCAGTCAGAAGCATGGAGGGGCAATGATGGTTTTAAAAATCCTTCAGGTCATATCAGACCCCCAGCCCTTTGCCTTGATGCTACAGCTCTGGTAAGCACTCAGAATCAAGTACATCAAGGTACGAGTCAGACCTGACTGTGGTTAGAGTTATCACCACCCTCACACAAAGTATGAGCAGGCATTGGAACCAGAGGCGCTGGTGCTGGAAGATGTACTAGGGGATGAGGAGACACTGTGATAGCCAAAGGAATGGGTCCCTCAACCCTCTTGATGGAGATGGAGGGAATGATCCCTAGGCCCATATGAGTTTTTAAGAATGTTCTCATGAGCTGGTGTTAAGTGTGCTTCCTTAATACTCTTAGTATACTTTGCTGACCTCAAAGAAGCCAAAGTAGAAGGCTTACTAGATCTAGGTAACAGCAAGGGGACCTTCTGGGTTCAAATTGTAGGAGTCTGGATTCTGCTGGGAGATGGTTCTGGAGACAATTCAGGCTCCAGACTATGGCCGTGAATGGATCTGATCTAAAGCTTGAAGCACTGATTAGAAGGGGCTTGGCACTTCTGTAGGTACATGGGAAATTGGATCTGAGTCAAGCTCTGACAATAATGGAGATCAGAGTCAAGTCAGCACCAATTATGACATTTTTGAAGATGTCAGAGAATCTGAAAACTTTGGGACAATCCGATCCAGTTGACCCTCTAAGGGTGACACAGAATGTGTTTTTCTATCTTTTCTTTCATTTTTAACTTGTCATATATTTTTTTTCTGTCCTGTCTCTCTCTTTCTCCGTTTTCTATGAGCAAATAACACTGAAGCAGCAGGCAGCAGTCCTTTTACAAACAATTTGGCCCATTGGTCCACTAAGACCTGTTCTCCAAAGGCTGCACAAAAGCGTAACCTTCACTGAAACAGACAGCACCAAGAAAATAAATGCAGTTATCATGCATACTCTTGGGAAGGCAGATTATGCCCACATCCCACACATTTCCTGAAATACAAGGTCTTATCCATGGTAAATAAAACCAAACTCAAAGAAATTCCAGCACTACAAAAAATCCTTATAAAGAAGCTGTCAAGAGAAAGAAATGGTCTATCACTATATATTTTTAAGACAGGAGGAGGGAAATATTAGTATGGCTGAAGGAAGGGGTAGGATCTGAAGAAAGAAGGGCACAAGAAAAGCCCACCAAAAGGTAGAGCATAAAGTTGGCTAGAAATTTCACAACTCAAGGGAAAGGAAATACTGTCCTACTAACAGACACATGTAACTACAAAAGCTGTTAGAACTTCCAAGGGAGAGGAGAAAAACTATAAATAGCAAAAAATAGTTAAATTCACTTATCTGAGCAGAGCTTTGTTGGATTGTATCTGACACTGGAAGTGGCAAACAAGATCTGAGGAGTCTCCGGTATGCAGGCCATTGTCGAAGAGGAGGCACAGCTTCAGAGCTTGAAGATTCTTGGAATGCTATCATTGAATCAGATTGCTTAAAGGTTGAGGTGTATGGAAAAGATATTGGAAACCCTGTTTTTTTGACTTTGCATGCTGACCTTTGTGTTACAATGTTAGGCACATAGATTAAACATTAATTTGATGAATGACACACACACTACAGGCCCATATGATATATGCAAATGATCATTCCTCATGACTATGTAATACACAGTCATAATGATAACTAATCCACAACAGTGGAACTGAATAGAAATTATTTTTGCATTAAACATAGAACTGCAAACATGACTCTGGTAACATGATTTGTTTAAGCGAATAAGCAACTGTTTTAAGAATTTGATGTACTAGATAAATTGGTAATGCTGTTTTGGCAAGGTATGTAATTCAACAAAAAGAAGAGCACAAAAACAAAATAACACACATTGTTGATAACGATACTGAAATGAAACAATACCTTGTTGTTTTTTACTGTGTAGTGGCATAAACTTTGTCTTTCTCCAAACCTCTTTGGAATGTCTACGGCAATCTGGTCTGGGTTAACAGCAGAAAACTGTGCAAGATCTCTCATGATCTGTGGAAATGATGAAGGACATTTCATATTCTTCAGCCATGCAGCAGAGTCATCCTGAGGGCAGTCACAGCTTTCATGGTAAACAGGTCCTACAAAGTTTGCATACAAGTTATTAGAAAAGTCAGAAGCATCACATATAAAAGTTCAAAGATTTTCTAAAACACAAATTATAGTACTTTTCCGTTATCGGGGCAACAGTTCTAATGTGTGCATTTTGTTATGTCCTGAATCAAAGTTGTAGCTTTTTGTGGTAAAGCAGCAAGGACTGCAGTAGTCACAAAATAATGCTCTGTATTAGTGCCACTTTTGATCCATTTCCCGAAGACAGAGATGTTAACTCTGTCCTTACTAACTTCAAGATAAAATCCCCTGTAATCACGAACCTGGTACCTTCCATCTGTTTCGTGATTTTGAGTTAAGAGACTGAAACTTAAATTTTGGAAAATGGATTCAGCAGTACGTTTCTTGACATCCGCATTCTGTGGGATCTTGTCCTGAAATAAATAGCATATACAACTCTGAACTATCCCTGTTTTTCAGCGATGTTTGTGATTTTCATAGGTTCATAGATAAGTACTAAGCTAATTGCCCTTGTGAGCCATTTTAAGCCTAGCCAATTATCCCTTGTGAGACTCAAACCCTGCACCTTGTGTTTGTAAGGCAAACACCTTAACCATTAAGCCACCCTCCCAATCCCCAAACATTTTGACTCCAAATGTTGCTGTTCTCCACCCTAAAACTGAGAATCCAACTGCGGAAAGGTGGTGGATCACCCTGAAATAATAATGGCAGAAGTTATATTTAAAGAATTGGTCTGCTTCAGAAAATACACCTAATTCGAATCCTTTTATTGTGTTATTACAGCCAATATTTAAAATGTGTCCTTTGAGGTTGGCTTTTGTCCACAAATACTTTTAGGTTTGTTTGTGATTCAGGAGATGCGAAATTAACGGCAATGAGAAATTGTACTTTTCGGACCTCGGTAACTGGGTTGCACCCCCAACTCCCCAAAACTAACACAACCACCACTGCCTCTTCATGACACCACAGACATTTCTTACAAAAATAAATTGACAACTTCGGGACTGTACCAGGTTAACTTAAGCAAAGCCGTAAAATATGTGGAGTGAAATAACTGTAAGCAAGGAAGACTCTTTTTTTCTGTCCTCAGGTTCTGGTTGGTGTTAACATTCATGCCAACATTTGTCAGGGGCCTTAAGTACTGAGTATTAGATCATTGAGAGCGCTTGCTAAGATTACAAGCACTCATTAGAACTGTTGCCCCGATAACGGAAAAGTACCTAAATTAGTAAGTGTTTGGCAGACTCATTCCAAGGTCATACTTAGTACAAGGCAAAATATCTGGCCGTTTTTCCTCAGGAAGTCATACCATAAAAACAGCTACATCATCTTGAGTTTTTCCCCATGTATACACTTTTTTTTTTTTTTAGATATATATACTTTTTTAGCTACATCATCTTGAGTTTTTCTCCATGTATACACTTTCTTTAGACATATACTTCTTTTTCTCCTTTCTTCATGTTGCCAACCATCTAATACCTTCAGTTTACAAAGACTCTCTTGTTTCCTGTGTCCTGCTCACCATTAAAACCCTAACCGGACTGTTGCAGAGTTCCTCATTTCCACTGGCACCTCATCTTGTCTGTTCTCTGTGGGTAATGAGAAATTATTTATTAATTGTTTCTGTAATGGGAACGTCCCACACAGATGAGCCCATTTACAGAGCAAGGTCTGTTGATGAAAGTCTTGACATACATACATATACAAAAATTAAAAAAAATAAAAACGTAGTGAGATTTACAGCAGAAGTATTAATCTAAGTGCAAGATAATTCTAGACAAATAATAAAAACGTGTATATATATATATATATATATATATATATAGTTCTAGGTTACATAACCGACAGCTGCTTTCACCAACAACGGATTAGCGGGCGCCAGAAGATCGACATGCGGAAGACCGACGCTACGGATCAAAACGCCGACGCCAAGGATAGTGACTTGGAAAAAAGCTGTGTGAGTATGCGGTGGTGACGGATGTTAGGGTGCGAGTAAGGTAAGTGTGGATATTGACGGTCTGTGGGGATAGGGGTGGGTTTAGTGATTTAGGGTCAGTGCGCGGGTTAGGTAAATGTGCGGTAGTGATAGTGTTTGGGTTAGGGGCGGGTTAAGTGAGTTAGGGTTAGGGCGCGGGTTAGGTAAGTGTGCGGTAGTAGTATTTTTTGGGTTAGGGGCGGGTTAAGTGAGTTAGGGTTAGGGCGCGGGTTAGGTAAGTGTGCGGTAGTAGTATATTTTGGGTTAGGGGTGGGTTAAGTGAGTTAGGGTTAGGGCGCGGGTTAGGTAAGTGTGCGGTAGTAGTATATTTTGGGTTAGGGGCGGGTTAAGTGAGTTAGGGTTAGGGAGCGGGTTAGCTGAGTGTGCGATAGTGACGGACCTTAGGGTAAGGGTTTGGGTTAGGGTTGTAGATAGTTGTGTATGTGAGGTTTAGTGTGGGTTTGTGAGGATTTTGGTGTGCTTGTGTTCTGTGTGTGGTTTTTGGACAGGGGATGTGTTTTGTTAGTTGATTGTTGTTATTGTGGTGTGTGCAGCGTATGAGGTTTTGTGTTTGTGGACCATCGGTTATTTGTTTGTCGGGCATGTGAGGTTTCGTGTTTATGGTTTGTCGATTATGTGGTGTCGATGTTTGTGTTGTCGGTGAAAGCAGCTGTCGGTTATGTAACCTAGAACCATATATATATATATATATATATATATATATGAAAACACACAAAAGTGAAAGTAAAATGTGAGATAAGAAAGAAAGAAATAAAAGGGGAAAAAACAAAAGTGCATAAACAAAATGAGTATGATTAAAGTAAGTCATGATACTAGGCTGATGCACTATATAAGTACAACAGTATTATTTTCAGGAAATTTAGTAAGATCTTTATGAACAATAAGATGACACACACTGCCCGATAAGAAAATGCTACTATGGTGGTAGTTTGAAGGTATACAAATATGAAGGTAAGGGTACTGGGAAGGTAAGAGTATACAGGCAAAAAGGAGGTGGATTAGCAGAGTAGGAACATTTAGTCTTTCAGAAGAGAAAAACAAGAAAGAATTAGGAAAATGAGTGGGGGATCTCACCAAGTGCCAAAACAAGCACAGGAAGAGGGACAGAAAACTGAATAAAGAAATGGATTATAGGTAGCGATATAAGAGACAGAAGCTCATGGATGAAAATGGAGCATCCACAACTTAGAGGGTCAGCTTCCCTTCTAACATTCAGTTCCAGAACCTCCAGGAGTCACCAGCCTTCTTGGGGATACTGTTTGCATCCACTTCTCCTTTAGCAGAAAGCCCTGATTTGCATTCTTCCATCCTTCCTGAGCCTGGGCTCATAAATCTCACTTTTTTGCAGTGATCATCTGAACATAAAGTTGACTTCTTGCATTTTTCCTGCTGCAAAGCTAGGTTGTGCTTATTGTGGCTATCGTGAAAGCAAGAGCCAGTCTTCAGTAGAAAAAGAGAAGTACAGCCAGTGAAAAATTGCTTTCATCCTTCCCAGTATTTCTGCTTGAAAATAATATAATACTTTTTGGTGACTATCCTGTCTGTTTCAAATCATTATTGGAATTCTACTCTCTGCATTTTATCTTTGGTGTTTACTACTTTTAGTTATAACAACATATCATGTTCTTTTTTATTAGTTTTGCTATTATGTCCTCATTTCTTTGTCTGTCTCGCAGTGTGCATCAGTGTGGATGGATGAATGTAATGGTATACATCTTTTACATCTAAGGTTACTAACATACTCAAACAGGAAAGAACTGGCAACATGTTGTGAAGTGAAAGCATTTTAAACCTGGACACCATCACAAACTGGTTCAGAAATGAAAGATCCAAAACTAGTTACCAAGGATCTCCTTTCTTTGGCATCAATAAAATCTTTCCCCTAACTGAGGAACAAGAAGAGCTTCTATTAACCCCCGAGAAGGCATGAGAAGGCATATGATGTAAAACAGCAGGAAAGAGAAGAGTTTGGTCTGTTGGATGAGGAGGAATCCCTCAAAAGGAGGAAGTTCCTCCCACTGACATCTGTAGCCTAGGTGGATCACATTTGGGACCAATTTGCCTGAAAATTTCTTGCCAAAGACAGAAATGGGAGATTCAGACTTTCTGGGAGGATTAAAGGACTTGCCATAGTGGGGTGGGGAGAACAAATAATCTCATATACTCATTCTGATTTATTTGACAGTCCTTTGCTCGGGGGGGGGGGGGGGTAGACTACTGTTTTCTTTTTAGAACCTCCCTTTTTTGCCACAGTTAGACAAAGGAGCAGAAAGTCCCTTGAAAATAGTTGTGTAGAAATCTTACCATAACCTTAGATGCCCTTCTCTTCTATGTTGCAGTATTGTTAACATGTTGGAGATCCTCTGCCCCCAAGCACCCCGACATCCAGCCAGCATACAACATCAGTATGCCATAAGCAGCTTTTAGCTGCTGCAGGTAAATGGGAAATCACACGTATGATTTGTTGAACGTCAGCCATACAAAGGATGTCCGCACATACAATCCTCAGAACTGAA
Organism: Protopterus annectens; assembly: GCF_019279795.1. Classification (NCBI taxonomy): domain Eukaryota; kingdom Metazoa; phylum Chordata; order Ceratodontiformes; family Protopteridae; genus Protopterus; species Protopterus annectens. The sequence continues at coordinate 982,862,524 of NC_056735.1, read as the reverse complement.
ATGCCACAGGAGGAACACCAATGTAAGGAAAAAGGAAATTAATCTGCCATCCAAGGAAAAGAACAAGGTAGAGGAAGAAGGAAGGAGTGAAGGATAGAATACTGCAACATAGAACAGAAGGACATCTAATGTTATGTTAAGATTTTACACATCTATTCTACATCCTTCTATTCTAACATTGCAGTATTCTTAACATGTGGGAGGGTACCAAAGCATAGGAGGAAACCTGGGAGGAGGAACGAACAGAGGAACTTTCTACAAAGCCATGAGGAATGGCTCTAATATAACTAGCCCTGGATTTAGGAACACTATCCGGCTTCTAATATTTGGTGAAAGTATGAACAGAAGACCAAGTGGCAGCCTCCAAAATGGGGTTAGTATCCAAACCCTTAAAGAAAGCACCACAGGAAGCCACAGACCTAGTGGAGTGAGCCTTAACAAGAACAGGGCGACTCTTACCATGAAACACATAATAAAACAAAATAGCATTAGAAATCCAAGAGGAAAGAGTCTGCTTGAAAACAGGCAAACCCAGACCCCTGGGATGAAAAGAAACAAAAAGCTGATCAGATTTCCTGATAGCTTAAGTCTTATCCAAATAAAATCTGAGTTGTCTATGCACATCCAAGGTGTGTAAGATCCTCTCACTGGAAGATTATGAAGAAGGGAAAAAAGTGGGCAACTGAACAGATTGATTAAGAGACAAATCATTCACCACCTTGGGCATAAAGAAGGGATTAGTATGCAATGAGTGGACTTTCCGATGACTTTATGAAAAACAAAAAAAAGGTGGAGATGCCATTAAAGCTTGAATCTCAGAGACCCTCTTAGCAGAGGTTAAGGCTAGTAAAAGAATAGTTTTCCAGGTACAAAACTTTAAGGAAGCTGAAACTGCAATTTCAAAAGGGGCTACAGTTAGCTTCTCTAAAGCATAATTCAAATCCCAAGGAGGAACTGTTTTTTGGGGAGGATTAATGTGAAAGACGCCTTTGAGAAAAAGTTTTACTTCCATTCTAGAAGCTTAAGAAGGAATCAATGGCAGACAAGCAGAAATGGCTGACAAGTGAACTTTCACTGAGGAATAATCCAAACCACTCTTAAGTAACTCACACAAGTAGGAAAGAACAACTGGGACAGCCACAGACAGTGGATAAAGATTATATGAATGACACCAAGTAGAAAATCTCTTCCATTTAGATAAGTAAGATCTTCTAGTATTGGGTTTTCTGGCCTCCTGCAGTACCCTAAAAGCACATCCTCATAAAAAAGATGACTGAAAGGTATCAAAAGCTTATCACCCATAGAGTAAGTTGTAAAGCTGACAGGTATGGATGAAGCACAGATCCCTTGTCCTGTGTGAGAAGGTCCACCCTGGGAGGTAACATGTGATGACTGCCCTTGGCTAAATGCAGAAGAGGGAACCAATGCTGTCTTGGCCAAAAAGGAGTCACCAGCAAGATTTTTGGTTTGTCCTGCTGAATCTTCAGCAGAACATTTTGAATGAGAGGAAAGGACGAGAATGCATAAAGAAACATCCCCTTCCATGAGAAAGACAGGGGGGGGGGGTGTCCAACTTCCAAACCAGAAGACTTGGGACTCTGGCACAAAAAAGAGGTAGTTTTCTGTTCAGAGGGGAGGCAAAAAGATCCACTAGAGGAATACCGCACTGATGGACCAAGTCCAGAAGCACATCCCTGTGAAACATCCATTCATGGGATTGAGTCAAGGACCTGCTTAGACTGTCTGCCACAAAATTTTGAGTGGATGAAATATAAACTGCTTAAAGAGTCACTTGTACTGAACTGGCAAGTTCCATGCCACCAGAACAAATATGACTCCCCTCCTCTACTCCACCTGTTTACATACCAGATGACTGTGGTGTTGCCCGTAAACCCTTTCAGAGGTCCTGGATGAAACAGAGAATGAAAAGCCTGTAGAGCTAGCATTAGGGCCCTCATTTCCTTGATATTGATATGCTCCTTCCTTTGAGAAGGACACCAGAGGCACTGCACCTTTTTTGATGCAAAGGTTGCCCCCCAACCTGTGTCTGAGCAGTCTGTGAACAACTCTTGAGTTGGTTGAGACTGATGAAGAAGAAGATCTGGATTCAGAGAAAATTGCTGAATCCACCAAAGAAGCTCTGATTTCAGGCATGAGAGAAGAGGAAGTACAAGCTCCAGAGGATGAGCATGCTGCATCCAAACTGATTTTAAGTACGAATTAAATTTCCTCATGTGATGTTTTCCCAGGGGCACCATAGGTGTTGTGGATGCCATAAACCCGAATAGTCTTCGAAACTCCCTGGCAGTTGAAGATGGAAGAGACAGAAGGCTGTGGATGAAGGAAGTGAGAGATGGAATCTTTTCTGGTGGAAGAAAAACCATCATGAGATCTGTTCTTAGCTCGCACCCTAGGAAAAAGTTGATCCTGAGAAAGGGAAAGCAAGTTTTTTTTTTTTTTTAATTTATTGTGAACCTCAATCTTTGTTGGAGAGAGATGGCAAACTGCAGATTTTGAAGTAACTGTTCTGGAAGAGGAGCCAGAAAAAGGAGATTGTCCAGGTATGGATATACCTGAAAACCTCTGATCCTGCAATAAGCAATCACAGGGGCCAAACACTTTGTGAACACCCTTGGGGCAGTGAATAAACCAAAGGGCAAGGCAGAGAACTGAAAGCGCAAGGAAGCCACACAGAAACAAAACAATTTCCTGTAAAGATCATGGGTATGTGAAGATAAGCATCCTTGATGTCCAAGGTGGCCATAAAGACCTGAGGAGGAATTAGAGGAAACAAAGTCTGTAAGGACAGCATGCAGAAAGTAGGAAACTTTAGAAATGTGTTTAAATGGGAAAGGTCCAAAAATGGGTCTCCAAAGACCTTCCTTTCTGGGCACAAGAAACATTCTTGAGTAAAAACCCCTTCCCCTTTGGTTCAGAGGAAAATACTGAATTGTTCTTTGAATAAGTACATCCTTTAAAACATGTGGAAACAAATCCAACTGGATTCCTGAAAGGAGAAAGGTTTTTCCAAGTCACAAAATAACTGTGTTGGATAATATAGAGAACCCAGGAATCCCGAGTTATACTTGCCAAAGCTGGAAGAGACAGGGACAGATGAAGAGAAACAGGAGTATCATCTGGAAGTGGTTGGCAGTCACAGACAACCTGGCCTAACTGGAAACGCCTGTTCAGGAGTAGAACCTGAAAAAGAAGTTTTATGTTGAAGACGTCTTTTAACAGTCTTCTTAGTCCGGGAAGAAGAAGGATGGGTCTGTCTCCTAACAAAAGATGATTTCGAAGGAAAATTTCAGTGAAATTTAGGGACAGGTGACACAAAAATGTGTTTCAAGTCTTGGAGTTTCTTTATCTTTTCTTGTAAGAACTTAAAAAAAGTCTGCAGCTGCAGTACCAAATACAGCATTGTTATCTAGAGGAGCATCCATCAGTTTTGCTTTGATGTGGTTGAACCCTCAACCAAGAATACCTTCCAAGGACAGAGCCAGAAGCAGCTGCTCCAAATGATTCTTCTGCCGCATCATAACTGCATTTGACTGAGTGATGAGCCACTTGAGAAGAAGCTCCTAAAAGGGACACCTGATTTTTAATATCAGAATCTGGAAGCTCTGAAAGAGCTTCAGAGGCCTGAGAAAGAAGAGCCAAAGAATATCTGCACATGTGTGTGTGATAGTTAATGGCACTGAAAGCTAAAGTGGCAGAAGTGTAAACCTTCTTCCCAAGTCTTTCCATAATCTGAAGGAAGAAGCTTAGAGGATGGTAATAACCTAAAAGATTTGTCAGAAGCAATGGATACCACAGCAGGACCAGCTGAAGGGCATTTGTAAAGGAATCTATAATTGTCTGGTACCTTATAAAATCTGTCAGGCCTTTTAGGTGCAGGACTCTGTGAATCAAGGGCATTAGAAGCAGTAGAGAAAGCATCCAAAAATGCTGGTAATACAGGTGGCACAGCAGAAGAAGAAGGATATTCCATTTTAAAAGGTTATGATATTTTTGCACCTCAGAGACCTGAGTGCAATCCCATTTAAATAATTTGCTCATCTTGCTAATAGTTTCTCCAAAAGATATTTCTTCCACTGGAAAATCAGCACAATTGGATTCTTCCTCAGGGGAAGCATATTCTAAAGGAGATGCAACTTGAGTTGGATATGCCAATGAATCCTCATCAGATGAAGACTCATCCTCTGAAAACAGCAGAAGGAGGCTTAAAAGCTATTAAAATCTTAATCAGTCCTGGTGAAAAAAATATCCCAGTCTGACTGAGGTGATTTAGGGGCTGGAAGATGCTTTGCTTGTTTTGTTTTTTCTTAACATGCACCTCTGCTTGATGGCAAGTGGAAGTACCCGACGTAGGCCTGCCTTCAACAGCTGACACCTGGACCTCTTCCTTAAGATTTTGAGGTATGTCTCTGGACCCTTCCGACAGTACAAGCTCTGGTTCCTCTTGACCATCCAATACAGACGTCAGTATTGCCTCTGAGGAAGTGCCTAGGTTGGATTCTTTAACGGCATCCAAAATTTTACCCACCGAAGAACCAGACCCAACCTCTGAACATACCTCTTGGTCTTCACTAACCTTAAGGGATACATCGGCGGAAAAAGGCACAGCAGAACAGGATTCAGGACTAGGCTTACTGACCTTCCTCTTCAAAGTCGGCTTGGCAGAAGGATCCAGAGAACCCTCCATAACATCCTTAGCTAGTCTGTCAAACATTGGTTTTCTAAATAAAGACTCAAAGACGAAAGACAGCTTTGCAAGGTCTTTGGGACAAAGGCCCGACAAACAGCACAGGAATGGTGGTCATGATTTGGGGCTAGACAAAAAAGACAAAGACCGCGATTGTCCTAATGTGGAATTTGCCTTCCACACCTACACTTGCCCTTCCTAGATGACACAAACTAAACAAAAAAGGCAGTAGCAATAAAAAATGTAAACCCCAACAGGCACTTATCTGAAAGCTGGAAGCAACAAATAGAAACAGGTAGCAGGCTGATGTACAAGTCAAGTGCCCCAAATAGCAGCAGAGAAGTTCTGAGTATTGTATGTGTGGATGTCCTTTTTACAGCTGATGTTCAACAAGGCATATGTGCAACATCCCACATACTTGCAGTAGCTAAAAGCTGTTGTATGCTGGCTGGATGTCTGGTCACTTGGGGAGAAGGATCTCCCACATGTTAAGAATACTTGATGAGATTAGATGCTGCTATAAGTCCAAAGGTTCCCTCGTCAAAAGACTGAACAAATCAAAAAACATACATGAGTGAAACCACCACGAAAAAATACTGCTGTATAAAAGTCCAACTGATTTATTAAATAAAAAGAACAGATGAGCGCTTTCGCGTACCAACCAGTACGCTTCTTCAGATCTTCGTGGTGGTTTCACTCGTGTATGTTTTTTGTTTTGTTTTATTTTGATGTTAAGAGTACTGCAACATTAGAATAGAAGGACATTTCCCTGAATCAGTTTTCCCCTCTCATCACAAGTTTTAATAAGTCATGCAGCAGACGGTCCAAAAACTACATTTATCCAAAGGACAATTCAAATTTTCATTTTGACATCATCCAGGAGGTTCTGAGAACATAGCCAGGCAAACTCTTTAAAACAGTTCCAGTGACAGCAGTCCTGATAGTGGCATCTACAGAGTATTAAACACATTTTTAAACAATGAAAAGTGACTTGAGAAACGGGAAAAACAAAATTACATAATGCAGATTTTTCCTCACAAAAGGAAACTGATGCCAAAACATTCCTTGTGCTTTCACAATTAGTCAGGATAAATTTCAAATTCTAAACATTAAAGTTGCAGAAGCATGGAGTGGGATTATTCATTTATTTTATTTTAATTATTTTATTTTACATTTGTTTACCAGGAAAGTCCAACTGGACACAGGTCCATTTTCAGCGGAGGCCCGGGAAGAAAAGCTCCACATTACAATACATTACATGAGAGTAAAAAGTAGAACATACATACATATGGCGTATATACACATCGGGACAACATGCTGGTGATTAACAAACATACATATAGCATATATACACACAACAAGATTAGAATTAAAATGTTTATCAGTAGTGGAATTCAATAAAACTATAACTGCTAGATCAGTTTTGGAATTGGTTTACAAAAAATTGAAAGACTGAGGATATTTTATACAGTTTATAAGCTTTTTTTAGGGACAGCAGGTTGACCGTCAGGGAAATTGTAGGCTGCGACAAAAACACCCTCCAAAGCTGACATAACTGGAGTGATAGGTGAAGGTTATGGAAATGCCAGTTGTAACAAATCATGTTTTCTGAGGGACAAAGAAGCCTTACTCAGTATGCTCCCAAAGAAAACACTGATTAGTCCTGGAAACAGTCTCAGAGAAACAATCTCAGTAAAAATTGGTAGAAACAAATTCCACACTTTCCTCAGAATCTGAATCAAAAATCTGAGGAGAGAAAGCTGCACCTATCCCTTCACATTTCCCGACAGGTTCATATTCTTGTAGTTCTTCAGGGAAATAGAAATTATTTTTTTCTTTTACCAGAAACAGCATTACAAGAAGGGTCAAAAGCCTGCAGTAGACCCCGAGCCAAGCACATTAAATTAATAGCATCCAAAGTAACTGACACAGGAGAATATAAATGTTTAGTTTTCTGTCTGTTTTTGACAAGAGTTGTGGGGGGGGACCAGTAATGCCAGCCAAAACTTCCCTGCCAATGGGCACAACATCCTGGCTAAGCAGGAGCACATTCTCCCTTGTCTCCTAAGGCGACCCATACAGCTGTAGAGGATGTGTCTAACCCCCTGTCTATGGTGACTGTACGGACTACACCAGAGGGATACAAAGAAAAAGATGAGTAGTGTGTTGAAAGTACAGTTACAAAAACCTTACCATAACAATAGATATCCTTCTTTTCACTGTTGCAGTATTCATCACCTCTGGGAATCTCCTGCCAAGGACAGTCCAACATCCAGTCAATATACCAAAGCCTTTATTACCTAGGGAATGTTATATGTCAGATGTATGCTCTCCGTGCAAGCGTAGAGCATAAAGGTGATGTACTTGCATTCCCAACTCAGAACATAAGTGCCCTAGGAGAACTAGTTGCCCCAGTGGAAAGGACATGTGCATCCAGAAAAAAGGAAGGAAGAGAAGAACCTCAAAGCCAGAACAAAAACACCACCCATACAAAACAAACGAGACAAGGGGGTTGGACTGAATACTACAAAATGAAAAGGCCATCTACTGTTATGGTAAGATTTTACATAACTGTACTATGTTCTTCTGTATCACTGTGGCAGTACTCATCACCTCTGGGAGAATACAAAAGCTATAGTAGAGGCAGGGAGCAGCCCTTCACAAACCATGTAGGATAGCCTTGGCAAAACCTGCCCTGGAAATGACATCCAATTTGTAATGTCTAGTGAATGTGTGAACCCGAAGACCAGGCAGTAGCTTCAAGGATGCAGTTGGTGTCCAAGTTCTTGAAGAAAGCCCTTGAGGAAGCTACTGCTCTAGTAGAATGAGCCCTCATGGAAGCAAACAACTGATTGCCATGAAAAGAACGACAAGAAATGGCCTTGGAAATCCAAGAGGAGATGGTTTGCTTAGAAATTGCCAAACAAAATTTCATGGTATGAAAAGAAACAAAAAGCTGATCAGATTTATGAAAGGCCTTTGTTTTGTCTAAATAATATCGGAGCTATAACTATGCCAATCCAAGGTATGAAGAACCTTCTCACAAGCTGATTGCAGAAAAGGGAAAAAAGAAAAAAAATGGACAGAATAATTAAGGGACAGCTCATTAACCAACTTGGGCACAAAAGAAAGATTTATGTGGAGAGATACCCTGTCTATGAAAATCCAAAAAAAGGGACTGCCATCAAGCCTGGAGCTCAGATACCATTACTGCATGTTAAAGCAACCAATAAAACAGTCATCCAGGTGCAAAAAAGCAGCAGCAGCAAGCTGTAAAGGAGCCTGAGTCAGTTTTTCAAGGACAAAATTAAGATCCCAAAAAGAAGAAGAAATGGGCTTTCGTGGGGATCTAATATGAAGGACGCCTTTAAGAAATTACTTGACCTCAAACCTCTAGGCCAAAGGGGGAGTAAGTGGCAGACAGGCAGAAATGGCTGACAAGTGGGCTTTCACTGAAGAATATGCCAAGCCAGCATGTAGTAGTTCACACAGGTAAGAGAGAACCAAGGGAACCCCCCACCGAAAAGGGGTCCTGGTGATGTTTAAGACACCAAACAGCAAACCTCTTCCATTTGGACATGCATGATTTTTCTGGTACTGGGTTTTCTGGCCTCCTGCAGGACCATAAGCATCTCCTTAAAATACTGTTGTCGGAAAGGAATCAAAATCCTATCACCCAAAGCATCAGTTTAAGAGTGATCAGGTGAAGGTGAAGGAGAGTTCCTTTGTCTTGTGTGAGAAGAACCATGAAGTGAGGTAACTTGTGATGATTGCATATGGCCAGCTGGACTAAGATGGGAAACCAGTGCTGTCTAGGCCAAAAGTAAATCATCAACAAGATTTTTGCAGATTCCTTTTCAATTTTGTGAAGGATCACTGTAAGAAGAGAAAGGGGAGGAAAGGCATACAGGAGCATTTCTTTCAACAGAAAGACATGCCATCCACTTTCCAAGCCAAAGGACTTAAAACTCTGGAATAGAACTGAGGGAGTTGCCTGTTCTGGGAGGAGGCAAAGAGATTTACTTGAGGAATACCCCTCCAATGAACTATGTCCAGAAACACATCCCATTTACGAGGCTGTGTCCTAGGCCTGCTGAGAAAATCTGCTACAAGATTGTGCTCTGAAGGTACATAAAAATGCCTGTAGGGTGACCTGCAGACTGATGACTATTTCCCATGCTTGAATGGCCAACCTGCAAAGAAAGTAACATTTTGTACTCCCTTGTTTGTTGATGTGCCACACCTGTGTGCAATCTTCAAGGGACCTGGGACTCAGAGTGCATGGAAAACCTGAAGTGCCAGAATGAGCATTTGCAATTCCTTGAATCCGATGTGATCTGCTCACTGATGAGGGGATCAAAGACCCTGTATTTTCAGGGTGCCTGAAGTGGCCCTCCACCACAGCTGTGATGCATCTCTGCAGAGTTCCTGAGATGGCTGAGGAGGGTGGAAAAGAGCACTTGGATTGAGAGACAGAAACTGAATCCACCAGTGAAATTTCATTTTGAGACAAGGGAGCAGAGGAACCAGATGGTTTAGCATGTGGTGGTGTTGAAAGCACAATGATTTTAGGCAACAGTGAAACTTGCTCAAATGAAGCCTGGCCCAGAGAAGCATGAGTGGCCACGAACCCCAGAGCCCTGAGAAATGCCCTGGCTGGAAAAGAAGACACCGGAAGCAGGGATAGAAAATAAGCTGTGAGGGACAAAACCTTGGAGGCAGGAAGAGATGCCAGCACTGGGACAGTCTGGAACCTGCAGCCTAAGAAAATGTGACTCTGAGATGGAGTCATCATTGACTTCTGAAACTTGACAGTGAACCCCAGGCTGTGCAACAGAAGCTGGGTTAAATGAAGTTCCTGCACCAGCTTGGATTGGGATGGGGTCTGAAGTAAGAGGTTATTCAGATAAGGTAATATTTGAATGCCCTGAAGCCTGCAAAAGGTGACTACAGGGGCTAGACATTTGCTGAGCACCCATGGGGCTGTCTAAAGACAAAAGGGCAAAGCAGAAAACTGAAAATGAGAGGAAGAAACACAGAAACACAAATATTTATATGAAGGTAGGCATCCTTCAATACCAAGGACATCAGAAAAGCCTGAGGAAGCAACATAGGAAACAGGGTCTGAAGGGAGAGCATTCAGAAGGATTGCATTATGAGAAAGGTGTTTTCAGAAAGGAAAGATCCAGGACAGGACTCCAAGATCTCTCTTTCTTGGGGACAAAAAATATCCTGGAATAGAAACCCAAATCCCTCTTCGTCTGTGAAACGCATTGAATGGTGCCTTGGTCCAGCAGACCCTGCAATACCTCTGGAAAATGAGGAAACTGTTCTGCAAGGGTTGAGGAATACTGGATAAGGAGGGAAGGGTCTTCCAGGTCATAAAGCAACCCTGCTGGATAATTGATAGAACCCAGGTGTCTGTGGTAATCAACTGCCAAACTGTAAGATACAGAGAAAGTCTAAGGGAGAAGGGAACTTCCCCAAGAGGAAGGGAAGACAGTTAGTTAGATGGCTACAGATTTGTCAGGAAAGGACTGGTCCTGGAGCCTGAGAGTTTGAGTATGCTTATCAGATAAAGCATGCCTAGGAGCCTTCTTACCTTTGGAAGACTGTCTAGGCTGTCTACGTAAAAAAACACAGTCTTGCTAGGATACGTCCTCTGAAAGTTGGGAATAGCTGAGGCACAAATGTGCCTCAAATCCTTCATGACCTTACCCTGATCCTGCAGAGTCTTGAAAATCTCAGCTACAGCAGTGCCAAACAAATTATGGTTATCCAAGGGAGAATCTAGAAGCTTTGCCTTCATATCATCTGGCAAGACCTGAAGGTGAAGCCAGGAATGGTGCCTCATTACAGAGCCAGATGCAGCAACCCTAGAAGATGCAACAGCTGCACCATAATAATGATAAGAGTCACGGGCAACTTGAGAAGTCGAACTGAGAAAAGAGAGTGCTGAGGTCTAACCCTCAGAATCAAGCATATCAAACCATCTTCAAAATATGGGAAAGGAGAGATAGGATGTACCTTGTATGAATCTGGCAACTGATGGCTCTGAAGGCTAAAGTAGCCAAAGTGTATACTTTCTCATCAATCTTCTCCATGACTCTACTGTCCTTTTCTGAAGGAAGGAGCTTGCAAGATGGCAACAGCCTAGAAGAATTATCAGTAGATACAGAAATCACTGCAGGATCAGATGAAGGGGACTTGTATACGAACTTACAGGCAACCAGCACCTTATAGAACCTATCAATTTTCTTAGGAGCTGGAGGTTGAAAATCTGGTGACAGGGATGTAGCAGAGAAGGTATCCAAGAGAGCAGCCAACACAGGAGGGACATCTGAAGGTTTAAGAGAGTCCATTTATAATAACTCAGGATACCTTTTCTGGACGTCTGAAACTCGGGAGCAATTCCACTTGAAATGCTCCATCATACTTAGAATCATGTCGCCAAAGGAAAGCTCTTCCAAAGGAAAGTCAGGACTGACAGATTCTCCTCCTCAGACCCCATAGTCTAAAGGTGAAAACACTTGTGAGGAATAGGCTAAGGAGTCAGCCTTAGAGTAAGAATCCTTGTCTGAAGACTCCGGGTCCCTAGCCCTCTTAGGGGTAGAATATCAAGGAGGTGCAGGAACTGAAACTCACTGAAGAGGCTTCAAAGCCATCAAGGCATTAAACACACCTTGAGTGAAATCCTGCCATTCCCTTTGTGGATCCCTGGAAGCTGACACCACATGATTAGCTTTCTGCCTTTTCTTCACTGGGACATCTGCTCTGACAAAGTTCAGAGATTCGGACCCCTGCCTGGATTCAATCAAGGTACCTGGCACCTCTTCTCTAACAAGGATCAGAGGAATCCCTTTAGGCTCCTCAGAAATAAACAGCTGTGTCCCCTCCCTCAACCTCTGCAGTGGATGTCTGAAAGGCCACCGAGGATGTGCAAGAAGCAGGTTTCGTGCCTGCATCTGAGAAGGTCATGGAAGAAAAAAACTGATGGCAATGCCGAACTATCCTTTGGGTTCCCATTCACCTCAAGAGAGATGTCTGGTGGAGTCTGAGCAGCAAGAGACTCAGATCTAGACATCTTGGCCTTCTTTTTGAGTTGCAGCTGCACCTTGGGGCAAGCAGATTCTGCCACGGAACCTTGGGCCAAAAGCTTGAGACACTGGTTTTCAAGGTAAATGGAAAGTGAAGAAAGGCAGCTATGCAAAGTCTTGGATACAAAAGCCTGACAGATGGAACACTGACTGTGGTCATGAGATGCACCTAAGCAAAACAGACATCTATTGTGGTAATCTACCACACTGACATTTCCCTTTCATCGATGACATGTAACCCACTGAACAAAGAAAATGAAAAAAGAACCTCAGTGGGGTACTTATCTGAAAGGCATAGACTCTATACAACCAGCAAAGTGAAGGGAGGTCAGACTGATGTACTATAATGGTGTTCGGACTGGCAGCAATAAAGTTCAGTGTTGGGAAGGTACATATGTCACCTTTATGCCGTATGTTTGCACGGGGAGCATACATCTGATGTATGATGGTCCCTATGTAATAAAGGCTTTGCCGGACGTGGGCTATCCTTGGCAGAAGATCCCAGAGGTGATGAATACGGCAACAGTGATATGGAAGGACATCCAGCTTTGACCACAGCTGAGTCATCCACCTGCAGATGAGGCAAATAACCTTCTGTGGTGGCAAAGGGTGCTCAACAGTCCTTTCTTTTTGTGGCTGGAAGAAGGTCCAACTGCATTATTCCATGTTCAAGCTTGTTTTTTGGGTAAGCTCAACAGCAATAATCAGCAAAAAGTACAGTTTTGTACCTAACATAAATGTAGATGCTCGAGTGTTCGCACTGCTGCAGTCATCACATTTGGGTTATCCTGCCGTCAGGCGGTCCCGCAGTCGGCCAGAGTTCCAAAGTCTTGGTCCGGCGTCGGTTGCTGTCACTTCTTCCCTGACGTCAGTGCGCCAGAGGTATACAAGATGCATCCAACGCCATTTTCTTCAGTTTTTCTTGCCCCAGATGTCAGGTGCCCCCAATAGGTAGGCAATACATATTGCTAATAAAAAATATATATATAAAAATAAAACAATACCTTCAGTTACAAGCAAATACACCACAAAGGTTGTATAGGATAGAAAGGTATAGATAACTCCAGCTAGTTCAGAGGGGATGGAGGGAGGGTAACCTGGACTGCAGCAGTGTGAACACTCGAACATCTACATTTATGGTAGGTACAAAACTGTACTATGTTCATCATGTTAAACAGCTGCAGTCATCACACTTCGGTTGAATCCCAAAGCTAAGGATGGGTGGTGGAACTAAACAGGGTTTGGTGAGGCTAGTAGGCCCTGCAGAACTGCAGTGGCAAAGCCAGCTCTGGTTTTAGAGTATAGAGGTAAGTGATAGTGCTTGGTGAAGGTGTGCACTGAACTCCAAGTTGCAGCCTACAAAATATCATTGGTTGGTACCCCTCTGAGGAAGGCTGTTGATGTCGCTGTAGCCCTGGTGGAATGGGGCCTGATGTTACCAGGCACAGATTTCCCATGATGTGTGTAGCAGAAATGGATACAATGTCCTATCCATTTTGAAATGGTCTGTTTTGAGATAGCTTTTCCTTGTGATCCTGCAGCATAGGATGCAAAGAGCTGATCAGATTTTCTGAAAGCCTTAGTTTTATCCAAGTAGTAACATAATTGCCTGTGCAAGTCCAAAGAGTGTAGGAGCCTTTCCCCTTTGTTCTGGGGGTTTGGATAAAAGGTGGGGAAATGAATGGTTTGGTTTAGGGCTACACTGGATACCACCTTTGGCATAAAGGAAGGGTTAGTTCATAAAGAGACTCTGTCTTGATGAAAAATGATGAAAGGCTCCACTGCCATTAGGGCCTGTAGTTCTGAGACTCTTCGTGCTGAAGTTATTGCTAGCAGCAGGGCAGTTTTCCATGATAGGAACCGTAGATCAGCTGTGAAAGCTGGTTCAAAGGGCAGTAGTGTAAGTTTTTCCAAAACAAAGTTGAGATCTCAAGTTGGTGTTGGTGCTCTCCGGGGCGGTCTTATGTTCTTAGCCCCTCTGAGGAACTGTCTTAGTAATGGATGTGAAAATATAGGAGGATCCTTGTTGTACTGAGCTGAAATAGCTGAGGCGTGGATCTTAATAGATGAGAAGGAAAGTCCTTTGTGCAACATCTCAGTTAAATATTGAAGAATCTGAGGAATATTTGGTACAAGGGGATTTTGGCCTTTAGCCTGGTTCCAGGCGCAGAATCTTTTCCATTTGTCTGAATAGACTTTCCTGGTGCTGGGCCTCCTGGCCTCCAGAATGACGTCCATCACAGCTTTAGAGAGAAGTGTTGACTGGTTGTTTAGGCAATTTGCCATGCAGCAAGATTTAAAGTCTTGAGCTGGCTGTGTAGAATCTGATTGTTTTGCTGAGTGAGCAGGTGAGGAATTGTAGGTAAAATCCATGGTGGGCCTTGAGCCATGTTCCTTAGTATTGGATACCAGTGATGGCGTGGCCAGTCTGGAGCAATGAGTATCATTTGTGGCCTCTCTAATCTGGCTTTCAGCAGCACCTTTGCCAGAAGAGGCAGTGGAGGAAAGGCATACACTGCCAATGTTTTCCAACTGAATGAGAGGGCGTCCACTTTCCAAGCTAGTGTGTGGTATGACCTTGTGCAGAATTTCCGTAGTTGGTAGTTTTGGGGGGAAGCAAACAGATCTATGTCTGGGCTCCCCCATTTTTGAGTTATCATTGCGAATACTTGTGGATCTAGTTTCCACTCGTGAGGATCTATGATGTTTCTGCTTAGATCGTCTGCCAATGTGTTTTTCTTTCCTGGCAGGAATTGTGCTTGTAGTTGAACTTGGTAGGTCAGTGCTGTGTTCCACAAGGTCATTGCTTGTCTGCATAGGGGGTAGGAGTGTGTGCCCCCTTGCTTGTTTATGTACCACATCACTGTGGTGTTGTCAGTCTTTATTAGGAGTTGTCCTGGATGTAGGAGGTCCTTGAAAGCTGCTAGGGCATTTTGTGCAGCTAGCATCTCTTTTTGATTGATATGTAGATGCCTTTGGTCTGCAGACCATTTGCCCTGAATACACTGTCCTGCCATGTGCGCTCCCCAGGCATAATACGATGCACCTGTTGTTATAGTTTGCCTGGCTGTGGGTAAGGTAAAAGGCTGACCCTTGTTGAGGTAACATGCCTGAGCCCATCATAGAAACTCCTGTTGAAGGCAGGGTATGAGTGGAATTATTGTTTCCAAGCTGTGGCTGTGTTGAGTCCATACGCTTTTCAGATACCATTGTAATTTCCTCATATGCAGTTTTGCAAATGGTATTAGTAGTATGCAAGATGCCATGAATCCCAAGGCCTGCAGAATTTTTCTTGCAGGGAGTTGGGTCTTTGTTGCCATCATTTTGAAGTATTGAGTCAGTTGTCCTTGCTTGTCTGGTGTGAGATAAGCCATC
This sequence comes from Protopterus annectens, assembly GCF_019279795.1. Taxonomy (NCBI): domain Eukaryota; kingdom Metazoa; phylum Chordata; order Ceratodontiformes; family Protopteridae; genus Protopterus; species Protopterus annectens. Next base: position 982,847,347 of record NC_056735.1, on the reverse strand, counting down.
TGGGCCGTTGTATTTAAGCTGGCACCCAGGAATATTATGTCTTGTGAGGGCACTAGTTTTGACTTCTTTTCGTTTACTGTGTACCCTAGGCAACTTAGTAGGTTTTTGACAAATGCCAGATGCTTTAATAGCATGTCCTTGCTGTCTGCTTGAATAAGGCAGTAGTCCAGGTATGGATATATTTGCATCCCTCTTTGTCTGCAGTATGCAATTACTGGTGCCAGGCATTTTGTGAAGACCCTGGGTGCAGTAGATAAGCCAAAGGGCAGTGCAGAGAATTGGTAATGGGTTGAACCTGCTATAAATCGGAGGTATCTTCTGCAATTTTGTCTGATACGGACATGCAGGTATGCCTCCTTGAGGTCCAACGTCACTAGCCAAGCCTTCTTGCCCAGCATGGGAAGAAGTTGCTGTAGTGTTAGCATCTTGAATTTGGGTACTTCCAGGTATGTGTTTAGAATTGAGAGGTCCAGAATGGGTCTCCTGGCTTTGTCCTTTCGGGGAACTAGAAACAGTCTTGAGTAAAATCCTTGTCCTTGCTCCTGTGTAGGAACCTGTTGAATGGCTCATGTCCATGAGAGCTGAAATTTGCTTTTGAGCCTCTGCCCATTGATTTGGTGGCAGGTTTGGCATTCCTTTTATCCTTGGCAAAGTGTGAAAGTGAAATCTGTATCCTTGAGATACAATATTTAGGACCCATTTGTCTTTTGTGATGATGTGCCAATTGTCTGCAAAAAGTGATAGTTTTTCCCCCAAGGGAGCTGCCAAGAGGGTTTTGCTTGGAAGTCTGAGGGGTAAGTCATTGCATTTCTCTTCTGGTAGTTTGAGACCTGTCTTCTCCTCCTTTTTGGGTTGTGGCACCGCATTGTCGAGGCTGGTAAGAGCCTTGTGACTGGCCTCTGCCCCTTGGGCATCTGTATCTACCCCTCTGTGGTCTGGCAAAAGCTGGAAAGGACCAGTTTTTGGTTGGCCAATTTCTGCTGAAACGAGGGGGTTGAACCTGTAAAAAATACTTGACCGTCTGCATAGATTTTGCCTTATCCTCCATTTTCTTTAAAACTTCTGCTTTTACCCCAAATAAAACATCCTGCTGTAAAGGTGCATCCAATAACTTTGCTTTAACATGATCAGGTAAAGTTTGTTCTTTTAACCAAGCATGCCTACGTATGACAGACCCTGTCACTGCTGCCCTACAAGAAGCTTCCAATAAATCAAATCCACATTGCAAAGTATATTTTCCCACTTGTTCAGCTGCATGCAACAAATCTTGCATTTCCTTGTAATCAGGCTGTTCTGTATGTGTAAGCATTTTTTGTTTTAACTGAAACATCAAATATTGTTGATATTTCAGCATGTGAAACTGACAATTTAAGGCCTCATAGCTAGAGTAGCTGAGGTATATACTTTCTTTCCCCATCTGTCTAGTGCTCTAGAATCCCTTTCAGAGGGCACAGGACTTTTAGCAATAGAGGCCTTAACCCCTTTGGGACCCTGGGAAATGGTTTCTGGGTCAGCAACAGGGCTTTTATACAGGAATTTGTGTGAGTCAGGGACTCTGTAGTATCTGTCTGGTTTGGCTGGTGCAGGAGGTAGTGAATCTGGGTTAAGACTAGATTCTGAATAAACATCATCCATAATGTCTAACACAAGTGGAATAGCAAGTGGTCTGTGCTGGGGTAGTAAAAGGAACTCTCAGAGCCTTTTCTTAGAATCAGAGTAATCCTGGCCTTCCCAGTGGAAATGTTCCCTCATGGTATGTATGGTTTCCCCAAAAGAGTAGTCTTCTGGGGGCGATGCAGAAGGGATAGACTCTTCAGCATCAGAGTCTTCATAAGGGGGAAAGGAATATTCCTGCTCCTCAGAAGAGTCTGAGGAAATTGAAACCTGGTCAGAGAAAGCGTAGTCCTCCTCCTGTCTTGGCCTTTTATCAGGAGGGGGATGGGAACCCCTGATTAGGGTAATTAAGTCTTCCGCCATCTTAAGCATCTGTTTCTTAGGCATGGGGCCTTGTACTGGAGACTGCTGTACAGTCTTCTTTGTTTTTAAAGGAGTTTTCAGCTTTGCATAGGATTTAATAGTGAGTGTAGTCGGTCTGAAAACACCTTCTGCAACTGAAGGCGTTTCAACTGCACCGGAATCTCCTTCAGGCATGGAGTTGGAAGGGCCTAAAGGTAAAGGTTGTGGAGGCCTAGCAATCTCCGCTTGTGAATCAGATGTCGCCTGGGGTTCTAAATCAGCGGTCGTCAGGGGCTGCGTAGGCGCCTCACTGAAAACCGGAGAACCGGCGACTGGCCTAGCAGAGGCCTCGGAGTCTGGTTTGGGTCTCAGCTGCCTGTCCTTATCTTTGCGTTTTTTATGCATTCCAGTCGTCGGTTGCTCCGACGGCATGGTATAATTAAATTTCCTACCAAAATAATGTCGGGCGAAATCAAACCGACGTTTAATAGTTTGTTTATTAAACCTAGCACAAAACCGACAACCTGTGACGTCGTGGTCTGGGCCTAGGCAAGGAATACAATAAGAATGAAAGTCCTTATGAGGTATTTGCTTCCCACAAGAAATGCAATTGTTAACTTTTTCTGACATCGGACTGAGGCAAGAAAAGGTTCCCCAACGGGGTACTTAGCTTTATTGAAGACTTCGGTCTGAAATTCGATTTGAAAATCTCAGGAGTCGGCCGACTGGCACTTGAAAACTGCTTCTGCTTCGGGCACCGCGCGGCAAGAAAGACTGAAGAAAATGGCGTCGGATGCATCTTATATACCCCTGGTGCACTGACGTCAGGGAAGAAGCGACAGCAACCGAAGCCAGACTTTGGAACTCTGGCCGACTGCGGGACCACCTGACGGCAGGATAACCCAAGTGTGATGACTGCAGCAGTGTAACACGATGAACATCAGCAAAGCAGCAAGAAAGTTACTTTTTCCCCAGAAAAATATAGAAGTAAAAAGTACTTTTTCTTCAGCACCAAAAAGTAAAATAACCAGAGTTTCTTTACAAAAAAAAATAGTTTTAAACAACTTTAAAGACTTTTTCCTACAAAAGTAAAAAATTGCTCTCCCATTTAAAAGTACATAAAAGTCATGTGACAGTTAGCAAAACAGTTTATTTTTCCTAGCTTAAAAGTACTTCTTTGCAAGTTTTATTTAATGAAAGAGTAAAGTAGAAGTTTTTTCCTTGAAAGGAATGTATCTGTCCAGCAATGGAACAGCTTTAGTTGATCACAGATCTTTGAAATAATGCAGAGGAATATTATTCTTTGCGGCAGGAAAGCTCTGAAGGGCTTGGCACCCAAAGTAAAGTTTTAGTCAGTTTGGTTTGATCTGACTAACAGTCTGGGTGTGTGAAAGGTGCCCTAAAGTTTTGGAAACTGGCTGGCTTTTGTTATATCTAACACAGGATATGACCCGTAAAGCTTGCAATACTGCAGCAGTGATCATACTATTGAAACTGCTGTACAGCTCATTTGCCATAAACAGTCTCAGTAAAGTACAGCTGCAAAAGTCCTACTTACCTGTAACAGTAGATGTTCAATTTCCTCACTGCATCAGTGGCATTTTGGGTTATCTACCAAGGTAAGCCAGTATCGGACAGCATTCGAAAGGTCAAACTTCCCTCCCTCACTCTTCTTGTGACAGCTGATTGGCTAAGCATATCCTGAGAGGGATACTTTTAGACTGTACTATAAAATGTAGAGCGTGGGAATAATCAAACACTGGCTTCCACAGCAATCAGCAAATCACATGAACTTAATTGCCAGTTATCTTATAAAACAGAGTAATCTGGAGCTGGGTCAAGACTGCAAATGGTCAATTTCTGAACAGTCCTCTTCCCCAATTAATAAAAACAAAGTAGTTCCTCAGTAGAGGAGCAGGGGGAAGTGTTGAAAGGTAGACCTGGAAGCATGGAATGAGAGGACTCAGTTGGCGCTAACTGGTATAATGTAACTTGTGGTCTGTGCCTTGTGGAAGTAACTGATTTTAGTTCTTAGCGTGAACTCTGGAAGTACTTGACGTTTGAGCTAAGAGTATGGTCTAGGACTTTCCGGATAGCTTTCCTCAAGGACAGTCAGCATCTTGGAATGACAAAATGGACTGGATAACCATTATAATGGTAATGTTTATTTTCTTTTTGCAAAGCCCATTTCAGTCTGACAGTTAAACATGAGTTTTTGTCTATGTCCAGCCTCCAATGTTTATGTCCTTTACCATGGATTAAACTGAAAAGGGATGGCATAACTGAGACTCGGGTGGATAATAATCCTACAACCTCAGCCATTAGTGACAGAACATTGTCTTGTGTGTGGAAAAGACTTTGTACATGAAATGGAGGGATCAACCAGGAGTGTGTCTGAAAGACAGGGTTGGTAAAGACAAGTTTTGGACAGCTGAAAAACAAACAAAAGTTACACTCATGGCTAAGTCTGTTGAAGGGAACATGAACTCCTGTGAACATCTGTAACCTGTTAATTATCAAGCTCCTCACTTGGAGATTAAAAGAAAATGAATGACATGAGTGGTGCTTTGCACATGTGTACACGTGCTCATAGCTATGTGCACTAGTGTAGTTAAAGTCAATGGACTGGAGACAGCCAAGCCATAATAACAAAAAGGATCACTCCCACATACAGTAGCCTCCTGATGCTCACTAATCTAGGTCTGAGGAGTGGGGTATGGTGTTTGGAAGTGATCTTCTGGGTGCGATGTTGACCTGCTGGGAGAAAGCTGTGCTTTGATAACTTGAGGTTTTTGTGTGGGAGTCATGAACAGAGGAGAATCGGAGCAGATGGCTATAACAGGGCTTCACTAGATGTGCTTGCTGCTCTAGATCATCAAAATGGCTTGAATTTGTCATGAGAGAGCAAAAATAGGAATAGCCTGAGACTACTGAACACTTTATTGGGGATTTTCTCCTTTCCTGGTGTGGAGAGTTTGCCCCCCACATGGGGATACAAGGAGTCTTGTCCCCTGCAAAAACAGCTTTGTTTCAAGATGTTTCATTTGGCTAAATATTAACATCAAGCTTCAAGATTGTGTAATCCAGCATTTGCGATGCAGGCATTACTATTTCAAGGTGACCCTGCTACTGTGTATTTATGGGGACTCAATACAGCTTGCTTCCTAATCTTTTTAAGATGAGTAAAGAAACCCAACCCTCTGGATTACTTATGGTCTTATGAGTCAGATAAAAGAAAATCCTCCTTAAATATTACAATTACCTGAAATTTAGCCAACAGGTGCATATCAATACTAATGTAGCCAAAGCATAGTTTGTTAGAAATGCACAAAATTCATACTTCAGACAACTATCAATGCAGTAGCAAAATATTTAAAAAATCTCCTCCACATTTCTTTCACAATGCCTAATAAGAAACACCACAGAAAACATTGCTAACCTTCCTTCACCAAACAACCTAGTCTTCAACAGTACCCTATCCAGCAACTCCCATCAATGCCACTGCAGAGACCACTACAGTACCCACTGTTCTACATCCATAACATCAGTCATAAAACAGTGCAGAAGCTTCTTGACAACATTTCTACTACCTACAATTTGACATTACTCACCAAAAGATGATAAAGATAGATCTAATTTATTTATTTATTGATTAACATTTGATTACTGGGAAAGTCCGACTGGGTAGGATCCCATTTTCAACAGAGGCCCAGGGAGAAAAGCTCCAAAGTATTAGAAAATTTTTAAAAACAATAATTTTACAGTCTTTAAAAATAAAACAAAAAACAACTACAGTTTAAATAATTATACCAAATTAGAAACAATATGAAAACATTGGTTAAGAATGGATACAAGTTAGAGAAATTTTAGCCAGTTAATAGAGAAATTAAAGGTAGGTTGGTATAAATCAAACAAGAATTAAAATACGAAGTGGGAGAGAGAGAGAGATGCTTAACAGGTGACTTACTTAAACAGGTTACGTAAATCTTTAACGTGGCAATGACCACTAAAACGGTGTCCCCTGTAGCTTTTAAACATGCTGTCATTCTGCTCCTTGCCAACACCAACGAATCTGCTGCTGAAGGAGAGTATCTGCTATTGCTAACCTATGCCCACTAACCAAAACAAGCTGCACTTTATCAGATCCTTCAGTACATTCAGAAATATGATCTACTTTGTGACCAGCAAAAGTCTGGCATCATGGCTTTCACCCAGATTACAGTACACTTACTGTTATTTACAAATTAGTAATGACACATAATATAGACAAAGGTCTGAAATATAGGGGCAAGCTTTCAAAATCACCAGGAACAGGCTAACTTTAACAAACTTACAATCAACACATCCAAGGCTACAGCTTTGCTCTATGCAATACAACATAAACTCAAATATACCAGCAGTCTGCAGATCACAGCCCCTACAGACCTACCTCCTGACTACCAGTTCACAAAGATACCTGGGTATTACCCTTGATCGGAGTTTCTGTTTTACACTGCATATTAAGACTTAAGCTAATAGGGTCCTCAGCCAATTAGAATGTTGCTTACAAGATCTCTAATCTTCCTACTATCAAATCAAGGAGATCCATATCAATATTTTATTTAGAATGTGTTTCTTTTTCTAGCGTTTCTGTCTTCAAAAATGCGACCTTGCACTGCACCACCAAAAATAAGATTCTTTGTTTCAAAATGTTGGCCAAATCACATGGACATCATAGTGCAACCATAACTAATGCCAAATGGTTTACCATGTCAGCAACAGCTACTCACCTACTAAAACACACTCATCTTTAAAATCCTCAACAGTCAGTACTGCCCCTTTTAGATAACTTAACTCCATACTACGCAAGCTCATGCTTCCCTACACAACAATGCCACCCATCTGTTCGCCTATAACAGAAAGTGCTTTCAGTAAAATCACCCCAGTTAGCTGGAATAATATTCCAGATGAAATGTGGTACCTCACTGAATAAAATGACCTTCAAGCAAGATCTGAAAGCCCATCTCATCAAGAAGAACAATGCACAGTTTATGGATACAGGCTGACTATTTCTAAAAATCTACCATCTCTAGCGCATTAAAATTACTTAACACTCTTACTAGCATGAGCTGTTTTTGACTTTGCAGAGAACATCTCACTTTTTTCTCTACAGTTCTGCTTTCTCATGATTTTCAAGCCCCTCTTCCCAGTTTTCCTAACACGTATTTTCCTCAGTTCACAGTGTTTCCCTTTGACATTTCTCACAGTCTAGCATTTTTGCTATGTTGCTATATATTCCTTGTTCTGTTTTTTTCTCATTCAGTGTATTTTGTTATCCCAGCCATCTCTTCTCCTGTATCCCTGCACTGGAGTCTGAGTGTAGATTACTATTCATTATAGTAAGTTTTATCAGGAAATCAACTCTGTGCATGTTTACTCTGACCACCTCTATCCCCTCCAAATCTTAAGACACAGTAGAAAGGGAGAAGCATGATCCCTGTGTGGTACATATCTGATCCCTGGAGTACACTCTTTCAGAGAACATGTCTAAACACGGTCTATGGATCCACAACTCAAGAAAAGACTGGATGAGAAGCTCCAAACAACCATCAGCATGTTGTTAATCACAGGGATGACACCTGATGAGAAATCAAAGCCTAGGGGCAAGCTAAAGCTATAGAATACCAACTATTCTGTACTACATGAAAGGTAAATACTCTGTGCTCTTTAACCCTAAGCTGAAAAAAGAGAGGCCCTACCATATGGACAACACGGACAGGCCAGATCCCAGCCAAAGGGAGCAGAGAAAAGTTGCCCTTACCCCCTCTACTACCAGAAATTATCCATAAAGAGCAATAGGAAGGCCATAAGAAGAGAAAAGTCTAGAGGGAATGCCCACTGATATGGGGCTCCAAATCAATGGACTGACACTGATGGATTGAATTACTTGTAAGTGCCACCACATATTCCTTGATGGTCACAGCAAATCCAGTATCAGCTGTACCACAGTCCCCTGAAAAATGTGGCAGCATTCATACCCAGAAGCAGCAGTCAGGTCTAAAACTGAACACAAACTATGTCCATTTATGAGCCACACTCAAAGATCCTGGTCATTTTCAGGAGAAGGGGCAACTGGAAAAATAAGTGCAAACTTTTCAACTCTAAAGGGGGTAACTCACTAATAGAGTAAAAGAAAAAGATGACAAGAAAAAGCAGCAGCAGTATTAGACTACAGCTATGGAAAAAGGAGTTAGCTAGTGGGAACACCTCAGGAATCCTAGGAAGGTATAATCTGCTGTCAGTCATAAAGAAAATGCATAAGTGTTCCACTCCTTCCAGGCTTCACCCAGCACATGGACAAACTCTAGGGAAAGGAGGACCACTGAAGCCAACTGTCTGCACTATAGGTAACACACAACTAGAAAAAAGTTGGAAGGAACCACTGTCAAGACAACTTAAACAAGGGTGAAAAGTATTCTAAGAAATAATAGATATACAGATTCCATGCAAAAGTGGGGAGGGAAATGACCATTGAGATCACTGCAGGAAGAGCAGGTGCTAAATTGAACAAGTGGATAAAGCACATATCCCACTTCAGAAAAGAAAAAAGTGGGAAATGGGGCTTCTCTTCTCCAGAAAATGAAGCGACTTCCATAATTTCTAGGATGTCAATCTGTGCCATTCCTAACTGATCTGTCAATATGCCAAAACCCATGGAGCAAAAAAGAAGGTGGTGGTTTACCAAGAAAGGCCAAAACCAGTTTGGCTGACCTTAAAGGATGGTTCACCCAGTACAGTGAACCAGAGGAGCTGCCTCCTCTGGGCCAGCTCAGACCAGAGTCAGAGTTCACAGTGAGGGAACCAGCAGAAATACCCTGAAAGGAGATGTAGAGCCAGCAGACAGGAAGAGACTAGTGTCAGATACCTGGGTTTACACATATAGCAATGATGGGGCCTCTAACTTTTCTTAGAACAATGGAGGTGTAGCATATGAGGAAACCCTCCCTTCAACACTACTGAGTCTTACCTTTTCCCAATAAGGCCATCAACCAACATCTGTTCTCCAGGGAGGACAGTTGTCACTATGTCTTTCTGTGTAGGTACTGCCATACCATACACATAATCCAAAAACAGGGACTCAGCTGAACAACCAAATAGAGAGTATTGGACAGGTCTCCCTTAACCTCAGACTCTGATAGGGCCTCAAAACTTTCCCAGTACTAATTCCAACAGGAAGAAATGGAATGGGGTAAAATGAAATGTAAAGCTGAGAGATCTAAGCTCCAACATGGCAATGAAATACACCTTCTTGGTGCACATGACCCAAATATCAGCCTTCTTGCTAGGCAGTAGACATAAACTGTGGGGTCTAGTATCATTGGTGGCCCACTGAAACAAAATAGAAGTCAGTCTTGTGATGTTCAGATGACAAAGCATTCCACTCAGTCAAAGGCAAATACTTAGCATCAGCATTCCAGGGAGCCACAAAAGCAGAGTGCTGGTACCATCAGACTTCCAAAACGATATTAATGACATTAGTTGGTTCTAAAGGTATACTGCCAGACTATCCAACAGATACACACACCCCAAGAAGAACCTAGTGGAAGGAAAAGAGACAAAGGCTAAAATATGCAACACCTTGTGGGCTGCAAAGATTTCCCAGAAGTCAAACTATCCCAAACAGTGTCAAGAAGAACAAACGGAAGGGAACTCAAAGGCCTTGCACATCTCAAGACAATACCTCACTACTGCTAGACTCTGCAAGAGAACCAAAGAGAACAAAATTCATGTTCCCATTTGTCCTAAGCAAAGTATCACTCAAGGGCCTGCAAAAATATGACCATGAAATAAGTATGCACTGGGTGACAGTAAGACCAAGGCCCACTAGCAAACAAGTATATGCCAGAAGCAAAACATAGAAAGGAGAAGCTTGCACTTCACTCTTGGCACACATACTGAAATAAAGACTAAAGGTGAAACCCTGCAGCCCATGACTCAGGCTGCTAATCTACAGGCATCAAACAAATGTCTGCTCTCTCATGCCTAGGCAATAGTCACAGGAGATGGTTCAGACAATGGCTCATTCTTAATATCAGCCAACAAAACTTGTTGAATCCAGAAAGAGAAGCCTGCAGAGATGAATCCTGAACCCCATGTACTCCTCCTGACCCATGAACTGGTGACTGGAAGGTCCACTTCCTGAGGTCATGCTGGATGGGCTGAAGACTAGGTCATTCAAATAGGGAGCAGGGAGCACAAGTACCTCAGGATTCACCAACCCATTGGTGGAAACAAGGATACATATTTTCAGGTCTGTTTTTAAGAATTAGCATTCGTTTACCTGTAGTTTCTCTGACTCCAGTAGAGTAGTAGTACCAGCAGTGCTCTAAGCATATCATTTTTAAATGTGCAATGAACACTGCATGTCTTTTTATGAAGTAATCTGTACTGAACGCTGCGTGTCTTTCCATGAGGTAATCTATATTTACCATTGTAGAGCCAATGCTTTCAAATTCTAACTATAAGACTTATTCTGAAATGAGTGGAATATATCTTGCAAATTCTCTTAGTACAGATTCCGAGATGGTTAGCTCAGTTTGAGTAACTGCACAGAAACTGAAATGGTATTCAATTATAGGCCTTATAATGGTTTTATATAAAGTGAAGCCATGACAATTGATTCTTTGGCTGACGATGCCTTGAATAACAGGAGTAAGAGTTTTTAAGCTTTGAGTCTTACATTTGACATATATGCTTTAATAGGCAGTCTGTCATTAATCATAATCCCTAGAACTTTTATAAAGGAATCTTTTCCAAGTTTTTATTCCCTAGTACAGGTAACATCTAAATTAAATAATTTACCAAAAATCATACACTTACACTCTTTTATACGAAATCATGGAGACAAGTCCTTGCTTCATTTAACCGCTTCAGCAAATCCATTTAGGATCAAAATATAATTACTAGATATAAAAACCACATACATCTTACTTTCATCTGCATATTTAGATACCTAACAATGTGACATCCTGACGAAGGATTAAAACATTAAACTGAACGACACAGGCCTTGAGACCAAACCTTGAAGAGCTCCAGCACGTGGAAGTTTTCATCAGAAAGCACCCCTAAGACATATAACGTCTACATTCAACTAGTTAGCCAAACATTATTTTACAATCTAGTTATATACAGGTTTATTTTGTGATGAACCATGATATTTACAGAAAATGTTTAACACTTTACTCCACTAAAGAACTGTAAGTCAATAAAAATCACTATGACTGTTAGGACCTGTTTATCTACCAAAGTGACTCATAGAAATCTACAACAAATGTAAAGGTAAATTTTTTTAAAAATTTCCCACGAGTTAAGTTGAAGCTAAGTATATATTAATAAGCTGTTACCATAACATCCATTACACATCTTTTAGCAACATTTCTCCAGGACAGAAATGAGATTTACAGGCTTGTAATTCTGTATGTCACTACAGACCCGTGTTTAAATATAGGAACCACTGTTTATACTTTCCATGTGGGCAGTACAAAGCCCTTACTCAAAAAGAAATCAAATATGCAAACAATCTTGTAGGTGTTGCATACCAAAATAAGTAGAAAATGACTGGAGCCCATACTGCATGTCTTTTTAACCTCCCTTACGCTATGATAAAGGGAATGAGTCAGGCAAATATCAGGGAGACTTTCTTTGAACATGTGACAAATCTAAAACATTTGAAAGATATTAGCCATCTCAAGGAGACTGAGGAACCAAATGTTGTCTTTCTCCTCTAGTCCATATGGATTATCAGAATTTGTCTGGGAATTCACATATTTACGTATTCTCAAAACATGTTTAACCTATCGTATTCTTACTCTGTGTTCAACTGTTATTGAGTTGAGATATGTTTTATTAAAACTAGAAGACTGCTTCTAATATACTTAATAAATATGTTGCTTCTTTTTAAATGGATGCTATAAAATTTCATTCCACTAGTACAGGAATTTATTCAAAGGACAACCACGTCTTTTGACACTGACACATGACACTAAAAGGTGTTTTAACTGGGGTATGGAAGTACTTCCATTTATAGGTACTATTGTCCACTAAACAAATTACTTGCCAGCCAAGTATAGCAATAAACTCACTAAGGCTATAAAAGTTCAGTTTACTAAACTGTAAATATGATGGCATAAGGATTTAAGGAGCCACTTTCTCAATGTTAGTTATCATTTTAAGTATGTTAGAAGTGAAATTAATCACATCCAAACTTGCTCATAGCAAGACTTTGCAAATTAAGTATCCCATTTTATTTTTGGTTAGTTAAAGTCACCCATTTACAATATAGGATCAGTAGTTCTTCCCCTAGCTTATTTAGAAAGCTGGTATGTTCCTCAGAGTTAAGGAAAGGGCTTCTGTAACATGAAACATGTCTTAAAAAACATTTTAGGCCTCAAAATTTATTTCCAAAATTGGTATTTTCTGTTTAGTGCCCACTAAATTCACAACGGTTTTAGGGCTTGAAACTAATATTCTCCCACAAGTATAACATGTTAAACCCTTTAATATTAATGTTTGAAACCTCCATGCTCCAGTAGTAATTGTTATCTTATTATAGATTGCTATAATAGTCAAGTTCATCAAATTTTGGCCACACTGGGTGCAAAGCACAAATATATTTTCATAGCATAACTAAATCTAGCACATTAAGAGATGATATTTGACCAACAGGTGCAAGACTAAAAAAAGTATGAGGATTTCTCTCATTTCATCACTTATACAAACAGAACCATAAGGAAAAAAAAAACATAACCTATCTTTGGCAAAAAAGATTAACCTATTTTGTAAGCTCCATTGTCCCAGTCATTATATAACTGAATCTTTGTAAATGTATACTCAGACTGTCTTGGAGATGGAAGGCTCTCTCTAAAAACAATTTTGACTTTGTGTAATAGACTGTACTGCTTGCTTCATATGCTTCAACAGGACATCCTCTGTGTCATGAACACCTATATGTAGGGCAACTAACCGATATTTAAGCAATAATCTATGACTGGGTACAGGTAATGCTGGATTTACCAATGGATTCCATGGCTTGATCACCAAAGCCCAAGTGATCAATGCCAGCTGTGATACAATGCTGTTATTTACGGGGGGGGGGGTGTCAGTTAACTTTTTAAGCCAATTACATATGTGGGACTATCTTCTTCAGTTTTTTTTGTAATGTCTGAGCAATGTACTTAATGTGTAAGGCATGTACATGCTGAAGTCTGCACAGTACATCACTGAATAAAGGTTTAATTTCAGTTATAATCATTGCTTTCTGTGCTGTCCGAAAATTTGCTATGACTTTAGTATTCCCAGGCATCACGGAAAGTAGCTTGGACAATGGCAGTTGATCAGTGTGGGCTCCCTAATAATACACTTCAAACAGCTGACCCCCGTGTCTAAGCTTCTTTCTAACACCAGACAGAAAAACCTGTTTAGACACTGGGATCATCTGTTTTTAGTCTGTACTGGGGGAGACAGCACAACTAGCAGTAAAACAAAAAATGCACCTTAAGGAATAGCGACTACACAAGATGAAAAGTACAGCTGTGTACCTACCATAAATGTAGATGTTCGAGTGTATTCACTGTTGCAGTCATTACTCTTGGGTTATCCTGCTGGCAGGCTACCCTCAGTCGGCCAAAATTCCAAAGTCTAGGTCCGGCGTTGGTTGCTCTCGTCTCTTCCCTGACGTCATTGTGCCGGGGGCATAAAAGATGCAGCAGATGCCATTTTCTTCAGTTTTTCTTGCCCCAGATGTCAGGTGCCCCCAAATTGGTAGGCTGAAAAATATGCCAATAAAAATGCATGCACAAAAATAACATTTCCTTCATCTACAAGCAAATACACCAAATAGGTTGTATAGGATAGAGAAGTGCAGATAAGTCCCAGTAAAGAAAAGGGGGATGGTGGATGGGTAACCTGGACTGCAACAGTGAATACACTCGAACATCTACATTTATGGTAGGTACACAACTGTACTATGTTCATTGTGTTTCACTGTTGCAGTCATTACTCTTGGGTTGAATCCCAAAGCTGAGGAAGGGTGGCTGGGCTAAATAGGATTAGGAGAGGCTATGAGGCCCTGCAGGACTGCAGTGGCAAAGCCTGCTCTGGACTTAGAGTAAAGAGGTAAGTGGTAGTGCTTTGTGAAGGTGTGCACTGAACTCCAAGTTGCAGCCTCTAAGATATCTTTGGTTGGTACTCCTCTGAGGAAGGTTGCTGAAGTGGCTGCTGCTCTGGTGGAATGAGGCCTAATGCCCTTAGGCACTGATTTGCCATGTTGAAAATAGCAGAAACGGATGCAATGGCCTATCCATTTAGAAATAGTCTGTTTTGAGATAGCCTCTCCTTGTGATCCTGCAGCATATGACACTAAAAGTTGCTCAGTCTTTCTGAAAGCTTGAGTTCTGTCCAAGTAGAAGCGTAACTGCTGTTGATGCTGGCTCAAAAGGAGGCAGTGTGAGTTTTTCCAAAACATAATTGAGGTCCCAGGCCGGAATTGGTGCTCTCCTTGGAGGCCTAATGTTTTTGGCCCCTCTGAGGTACTACCTTATTAAAGGATGAGAAAAAATAGGTGGTTCCGTATTGTAATGGGCTGAAATGGCAGAGACATGAATCTTAATTGATGAGAAGGAAAGGTCTTTGTTCAGCATCTCAGTTAGGTATTGTAAAATCTGAGGGATATTTGGTACACGTGTCAATGCCTTGTTCCCGGTTCCAAGCACAGAATCTCTTCCATTTTTCTGCATAAGACTTTCTGGTGCTGGGCCTCCTGGCCTCCAAGATAACATCCATAACAGCTTTTGAAAGAGGAGTGTTCTGAATGACTACATTATCCGCCATGCTGCCAGATTTAAGGTCCTGAGTTGGCTGTGGAGGATCCGATTGTTTTGTTGGGTCAGCAAGTAAGAAGTTCGAGGAAATATCCATGCTGGACCTTGAGACAAGCTCTTTAGGATTGGGTACCAGTGCTGGCATGGCCAGTCTGGTGCAATCAGTATCATTTTTGGCTTCTCTTGTCTGACCTTTAGGAGTAACCTGGGAAGGAGAGGCAGTGGGGGAAAAGCATATACCGTTAAATTTTTCCAGCTGAAGGATAGGGCATCTACTTTCCATGCTTGCTTGTGATAAATCCTTGTGCAAAATCTCTGCAATTGGCAGTTGTGAGAGGAGGCAAATAGATCTATGTCTGGGTATCCCCATTTCCTTATTATCATGCTGAAGACTTGTGGATCCAGTTTCCATTCGTGGGGATCCATGAGGTTTCTGCTTAGTTTGTCTGCCAGAGTATTTGTTTTTCCTGGCAGGAATTGTGCTTGCAGGTGAATTTGAAAAGCCAATGCTGTGTCCCATAAGGTCATTGCTTGTCTGCATAGGGGGTAGGAATGTGTACCTCTCTGCTTGTTTATGTACCACATGACCGTAGTGTTGTCTGTCTTTATCAGTAACTGTCCTGGAAGAAGCAAGTCCTTGAAAGCTGTCAGGGCATTTTGAACAGCTAGCATATCTTTTTGATTGATGTGAAGATGCATCTGGTTTGCAGGCCATGTGCCCTGAATACATTTTCCTGTCATATGGGCCCCCCAGGCATAATCTGATGCATCCGATGTCAGTGTCTGTCTGGCTGTGGGTAAACTAAATGGCAGACCCTTGTTGTGGTGACAGGCTTCTGCCCACCATCGAAACTCCTGTTGTAGGCAGGGAATGAGTGCAATTACTGTCTCCAGGCTGTGGCAATGCTGAGTCCAAACACTTTTTAGGTATCATTGTAGTTTCCTCATATGCAGTCTGGCATATGGAATTCGTAGAATGCAAGATGCCATGAAACCCAAGGCCTGCAGGATTTTCCTTGCAGATAAGTGGGTTTTTGTTGCCAATTTCTTGAAGTAAGTAGTCAGATGTTTTTGTTTGTCTGGCGTGAGATAAGCCATCTGGGCAGTTGTATTTAAGCTTGCACCCAGGAATATTATCTCTTGAGAGGGCACTAGTTTTGATTTCTTTTCGTTTACTGTGTACCCTAGGTCAATTAGTAATCTTTTTACAAACGCCATATGCTTCAGAAGAATGTCTTTGTTCTCTGCTTGAATTAGGCAGTCGTCCAAGTAGGGGTATATTTGAATTCCTTTTTGTCTGCAAAACGCTATTACTGGTGCCAGGCATTTTGTGAAGACCCTGGGCGCAGTAGATAAGCCAAAGGGCAGTGCAGAGAACTAGTAATGCATTGAGCCAGCTATGACTCTGAGGTATCTTCTGCAAGACTGTCTGATTGGGACATGCAGGTATGCCTCTTTTAGGTCCAAAGTTACGAGCCAAGCCTTCTTGCCCAGCATGGGCAGTAGCTGCTGTAGAGTCAACGTCTTGAATTTTGGAACTTCCAGAAACTTATTTAAAATTGACAGGTCCAGTATTGGTCTCCAGGTTTTGTCCTTTCTGGGTACTAGAAAAAGTCTGGAGTAAAATCCTTGCCCCTGCTCTTGTTGTGGTACTTGCTGTATGGCCCTCATGTCCATAAGGGCTGTAATTTGTTTTTGCGCTTCTGCCCATTGATAGTGTGGCAGGTCTGGCATACCTTTTGACCTTGGTAGGGTGTGAAAATGGAACCTGTAGCCTTGGGACACTATGTTCAGGACCCATTTGTCTTGGGTAACCATTTGCCAATTTGATGAAAAAAGTGCTAGTTTTCCCCCTAAGGGGGCTGCCAAAAGAACAGTGCTTGGATCTGGTAGAGGAAAGTCATTGGGACTGTTTCCTGTAAGGTTGTGATTTGTCCTCTCCACTTTTGGAGGTAGGAGCACCCCATTGTTTAGGCCTGTATGAGCCTTGGGGCTGAGATCTGCCTCTGTGACGCCTGTATCTGCCTCTTTGTGGTCTGTCTGACACTGGAAAGGACCAATTTTTAGTGGGCCAGTTCCTGCTAAATCTGGGTGGCTGCACCTGTAAGAAATCCTTGACTGCCTGTATGGATTTTGCTTTATCCTCCATTTTTTTCAACACCTCTTCTGCTTTAGTACCAAACAAAGTATCGTGCTGTAATGGTGCATCTAATCATTTTGCTTTAACAGGATCAGGCAGATTCTGTTCCTTTAACCAAGCATGCCTTCTAATAACAGAACCTGTAACAGCGGCCCTGCAAGATGCCTCCAGTGAACCATAACCACATTGCAAAGTATGCTTTCCCACTTGTTCAGCTGCATGCAATAAATCCTGCAATTCTTTGTTCTCTGAACCTTCAGTATTTGTCAACAATTTCTGTTTAAGTAGTGACATTAAGTATTGCTGATATTTAAGCATATGAAACTGACAATTTAAAGCCCTTACAGCCAGGGTAGCAGAAGTGTAGACTTTTTTTCCCCATCTGTCTAGAGCCCTAGAATCCCTATCAGAGGGGACAGGGTTTTTTGCAGTGGAAGCTTTAACCCCTTTGGGACCCTGAGAAATAGTTTCTGGGTCAGCAGCGGAGTTTTTATATAAGAATTTATGAGAATCCGGGACCCTGTAGTACCTGTCTGGCTTAGCAGGTGCAGGGGGTAAAGAGTCAGGGGACAGGCCGGACTCTGAAAATGCATCATCTACAATATCCAGGACAGGTGGAATAGCAAGGGGTCTGTGCTGAGGAAGTAGCAGAAAGTCTCTGAGCCTTTTCTTAGATTCAGAATAATCTTGGCTCTCCCAGTGGAAATGCTCCCTCATGGTATGCAGGGTTTCCCCAAAAGAATAATCCTCAGGAGGAAAGGCTGAAGGAATGGATTCTTCAGCATCAGAATCCTCATAGGGAAGCATGGAGTAATCCTGTTCAGAAGAGGAATCAGAGGAAATAGAAACCTGATCAGAAGAATCATACTCTGTCTCTTGCCTAGGCCTCTTATCAGGAGGGGGATGGGAGCCCCTGATCAAACTAATTAGGTCTTCGGCCATTTTCAGCATCTGTTTTTTAGGCATGGAAGTCTGAGAAGGAGAATGCTGTACTTGTTTCTTTGTCTTTAGAGCTGCTTTAGTCTTTGTCTTTGAAGCTGAAGATGGCTTAATATATAGTTGTGTAGGTCTGAAGACACCCTCAAAAGCCGATGCGTGCTCAGCGGCTCCGGACCCATCTGAGGGAATTATTTCCGAGTGTCCAACACCTTGAGTTTCCAGAGGCCCAGTCGACTCCACTTGGGTGTCGGAAGCGGCCTGTGGCTCTGAGGTAGCGGGTGCCAGGGGCTGCAAAAGCGCCTCACTGAGAACCGGCGACTGGCCTAGCAGAGGCTTCGTCGTCGGTTTTGGACCTCGGATGCCTATCTTTTTCCTTGTCCTTGCGTTTTTTGTAAACTCCGGTTGCCGGCTGGTCCAACGGCATTATATAATTAAATCTTCGGCCAAGGTAATGAAATGCAAAATCAAACCGACGCTTGATAGTGCATTGGTTAAATCTAGTACAAAACTGACAGCTAGCAACGTTGTGATCAGGGCCTAGGCAAGGAATACAGTAAGAGTGAAAATCCTTATGAGGTATTTGCTTCCCACAAGAAATACAATTGTTAACTTTTTCTGTCATCGGTCTGGAGCACGAAAAAAGTTTCCCCAACGGGGTACATAGATTTAATGAAGACTTCAGTTCTGAAATTCGGATTTGAAAATCTCAGGAGTCAGCCGACCGGCACTTGCGAACTGCTTTTGCTTCGGGCACCGCGCGGCAAGAAAGACTGAAGAAAATGGCATCGGCTGCATCTTTTACACCCCTGGCGCAATGACGTCAGGCAAGAGGCGACAGCAACCGGCGCCGGACCTAGACTTTGGAATTCTGGCCAACTGAGGGTAGCCTGCCAGCAGGATAACCCAAGAGTAATGACTGCAACAGTGAAACACGATGAACATCTGCTTAACTACTTCTGAAGCTGCTATTTTCTTGATTTACTATATTTTAAACATTTGTATTTTGTGTATCTTTGGGAAGGGAGTGAGATCTCTGCTGCTGGCTACAGACAGATGGACTTTTTGTTATTAAATTACAAAGAGCATACAGACTGAATGCTACCAAAATTTCATCAAGTAACTATGTATGTTGTATAAGTTGTCTAATTTGCTCAAGTACATCAGTTAACTTCAAACCGAGTAAACTGTTAACTCTAATATCTTCCTTATGAATTTCTGTTAAGCTTCTAAGTAATGGTTTCAGTCTACATGTGCCTAAGACAATCCTCTCAAAGTTTTCAATGTTATTGTTAGCTGTGACACTTGAATTATACTGTATAGGAATTACTGCATGTGATGGCATTGGATGTCTTTTCAATACCTTTTTTAAGGCATTTATCTATATCACTTGGACTGCCAGTTGCACAGTTTCTCCTGCTTAAACTTTCTTTGACAGGATTAGCATTTTCTAATAAATCAATAATGCCCTGGTGTCAAAGAATATTGATTTGACTTTATTTCAATTTGTTAACTGGGGTTGAACACTGATCTCTTTGACCAGGTTCAAAAAAATAAATAAATACATTTGTACATGCAACAGATGAAAGTAATAAAAAGAATGCAAATTATGTGCTAAAAGTCCTTCAAACAATGACTATGAACAAATAAGAGTAAATAATATTAGGATTATGCAGTGATTCTGGAGAAAAAAAAGTCTGAGAGGGAAAAATAGTAAAAATGGCAGAACAGTATAACATTTGTAATATTTCTACTCTAGATAGAGTAGTGTTACA
The DNA here is from genome assembly GCF_019279795.1 of Protopterus annectens. Classification (NCBI taxonomy): domain Eukaryota; kingdom Metazoa; phylum Chordata; order Ceratodontiformes; family Protopteridae; genus Protopterus; species Protopterus annectens. The sequence goes on along the minus strand of NC_056735.1, from coordinate 982,827,683 downwards.
GTACTAATACAATTTAACCCAAGTTCTGTCTGCAACATACTTTGATTTAATTATACATTTCCTACTATGCATGTATTGAACCAGGCAGGCACCACAGTATTTATACGTTCATAGGTGTGTACTAGGCTAATGGCCCTGGGGCCTTTACAAGCCTAGCCATAGGATTATCCTGGCATATTGCTACCCGACCTTAGTTCCCAGTGCCTCTGTTTAGCTGATGTCCAGGCTCTAGAATATTCTGGTTTGATTCTTATGGTTCTGTGATCTCCATTTTGCATAAACTGTGCAGTTCAAATGAATTATCTTGCCTACTATCTCAGTATGAACAGGAACCAAGGTCAATGAATTGATGAGTCCAAAGATAGTTGATACCCATATCAATTATTTCTTTCACAGAACAGTAAAGTCTGAACACCAATGACTGTAAGTAGATTGTGTGACATAATAGTAATACTAGTGCTAAACATAATTTGCTCTTCACTTAGGTCGCCTCTTCCCTGACTTGTCTAATGTCCCTTAATAGAATCAAAGTGTTACAACTGTGTGTCAAACCTTGAGGTACGGTACAAAACCAGTAAAAAAATATGATACCACAGTATTAGAATCTTTGACACTGTCATAGCCTTCTGCTTCCAGGACTTTGATGTAATTACACTGGGAACTGTATGACAGCTCATCTCTCACAAATGTGATTTTTTTTGCTTGACAAAACTGAACATCTAAAACATTTATACACAGTAGTGTACTCAAGTAAACAGTTTAGCAAAATTGCCTGTAGAGGACTGGTTCCTCACATCATTTCAAAAGACATTGTAAGGTTAATACTTAAAGAAGTAGACAAAAGTAAAACCAAGAAAGAACTCACCTTTTTAATATAGACTGCTGTAAACAACTACATTAAAACCATTGTTAATTTAATTTTTTAATTAAAATGGCCAGAATGCAAATGATAATACTGACTTTGTTTGCAGTTTTTATAGTATTTACTAACAGCAGTAATACCACTTTAAACTTAGCTTTTATTAGAAAATGTGTACACTCCCTAGAATAAACAGGAGACAAATAATAAAACCTGTATTAAAATGAGTTTTGGGAATTAAATGCTGTTGTGGTCATCTACTACTCTGTTCATAAGGACTCTGCAGTGAAAGAACATAATTAAGCACAACATACGTAATAGCAGCTAAAGTCTCCAAGTCAGTGTTCAGATGATTTCCAAATTTTGTAGTGCTGCAATGCTTATTTTATTACTAAACTACTATGTCTTACTATAAGCCCTGTTAAAATGCAGACTGAATATTATAAGACCTCAAAGTTTACATTACAAATGATAGAAGAACACCAGTGTGGTCATTCCCCATCTCATCAGCCACGCATGTCATGCTTCAGACATAACACCACTGACACCATACCACATAACAGACTTCTTGAAAAAATGGTGTGCAACTATGGTTGAAGCCTGCTTCACAGACTGCAGGTGCAGGTCAATGGTTGAAGAAAATGTGGCATTGAACAGTGGATACTGAAGCCAGTACTAATCAGAGTGCTGCAGAGTTTGGTCTTTTTGTAATGCTGCATCTCCACTTACCTAGTTTGTTTCTGACAGACTAAATTATGGAAAGCAGACTCAGTCTTTTTACCAAACATATCAAGGCAGGTACATTAGACAAGGATAGTGGGGTAGGGTTTCAGGGTCACCTAAAAGGATACCTTTGTAAAGTTAGTATGGTGGGCATCCAGATTTTGATGTGATTTAATATAAATTAATTAAACTCATATTTTGACGGGGGACACTCCCGGAGTAATGTAATAAATAGGTTGGGAGAGGTGAAAGCAGAGAATGCACAATGAAAGATGCAGACTGAATGTGAGAAGCTTTACAAAATCTGTATGTTATTCCAGAAAATATGCAAGTAACAAAAATGTGAAAAAGCTGCATAAAAACACATGTACAACACTGTACAAAACACGTTAACTTTATTATCATAAAGCTACAGAAAAATGTACAAGTAAAATGCAGAGAAAATGTATAGAAACTAAGGGTATCTGGGTGTTCTGTGGAAAAGGCAGACAGACACACATTAGCAGAGTTTTGTTTTTCTTATCAGCTACTGCCTGTTACTCAAATAGTATAGCTCGGCATTTTCTACAATAACTTTGTTTGTCTTTTCGGCTTTTCCCGGTTACGGGTCGCTACAGCGGAACTCCGGTCTGCTAATGATTGGCAGTAGATTTTTATGGTGCCGAGTTGCCAGCCCGACGCCCAACCTTCAGCGAAGGAACGCCCATTCATGCATGTCTTTCGAACGCCACTCGACCGCGGGGAGGACATGCAGACTCCACTTAGAAGGCACTCCAGCCGAGAATCGAACAGGATAACTTCTTACTTACTTACTTAGGCAACAACGCTACCGCTGCACCACCGCAGCTTGTATTTTTGGAATTTGAATTTCTGAATGACAAGTAAAAAGGCAGAATTATTTTTAAGCTAATGAAGAAAAAGGATAGAGTTCCTAAAAAGAAAGGACTGTGTTATTGTTGTACCACACAGTGTTGACTCATTCTAAGATAACCTTTAAGTTTAGGTGGAGAAAATATTTCTAACCGACAGCCATGTTTAGCCAACTTGCAAAGTGTGTGTCTAAGGACTGTATACTACCCTGCATCAGTGAATTCATTTAATTTAATTTGGATGCTTATATTATGTAGTTTAAAGGAAGTGGTAAACAATTTCAAGTAATTCTGTAGCTAGTGTCAAGTTCACAAGCAATCAGCTACTTAGCATTTTTCTAATGCCATACATAAATTGGTTTAAAACTTCCTACTTTATATTCTCTGTGGAATTACATATCTGAATATTCAATTCTGAAAATGCATTGCCTAATAACTTTAGCTAAAGAATTGCACTTATTCAAGTTCAAACCTTGTTGATGGAGGCAACTTATAGAAGGGTAAAGACACTGAAATGGTGGATTTTGACTGTTAACATCTGCCTTTCAAAGAGAGAAAGAAAAAGAGAGAATAACACAAACTACTTAACTAAAGTACTAGAAGATATCTACTCACATGTAGATCACTTTTAAAAGTGGTACAATAACTAACTCTGGTGTGCAAGAATGGTATGGCTGGAGGCAGCAAATTACCATGAAGAGAAAACAGTTGTGGCAGTGAAAGGTTTTGTCAATTTCTTTGAAATTAGTGTGTGTGTGTGTGTGTGTGTGTGTGTGTGTGTGTGTGTGTGTGTGTGTGTGTGTGTGTGTGTGTGTGTGTGTGTGTGTGCATCACATCTCTCAACCTGCAGACACTAAAATTAATTACAAATGCTCTAGAAAGTAAGCACATCTAGCCAAATATGTGAGTAGCTAATTAGCATAAAATGTGAATACAAAGTAGCACAAAACTCTTCCTATTTTCAGTATAACTGTGCGACACTATGTATAAACACAAGTTTAAAAATCGGAAATTGCCATAAATTATGCAAAATATAAGCATATTATCACAGACACAGTGTAAAATCTGCAGACGTTAGTGAAGTGATCATACCAAAATCTACCATACACAGCTGTTTGTTTTTGTTTTTGAAAAAGGAAAATGTAAAAAGTGGGTCCTTTTTCTTTAAATTATTTGTGTCACCAGTATGCTGATCATGTAATCCGGTTTCCTGTGTATGCTAAACAATTTTAAAACTGTGTATTATGGGGGAATTCAGAAAAATCATGTGAAGAGATAAACCAAGCCTGAAAATGTGAACAGATGTCCAAAAATAAGTACATCACATGAAGGGGTAAATCAAGTCTGAAAATAGATAAATACCTCCAAAATAAGTAGTGTTGACAGTTCTGGTGTGAATGCAATAGTTTTATCCAAAAGCACCATAATGCATTGTGATCAGTTCGAGGTAGGTGAGTTCTTAGGAAGCCTGTGTTCATTACCTTGATCTGCAGCTGTTTTGTGTGGACCATATTTGAGTGAAGCTTTGTATTCATTTGTTATATGCTCTTACGGCCAAACAGTTCACATAAATGTTTTTATTTTTTTTTTGAGACAGTGATGCGGATTGAAATACTATATCACGTGCTCCTGACAAATTATCTGCTGGTAGTGGTATGGATACAAGTCCTATACCTTAAGAGATTAATTGGTGATACTAAGTGCAATTGTAAGCCCCAGCACATAGCATATTAATTGTCAGCTGCATGGATAGTTTAAACTGACTTATGCAGGCTGCAAAATATTTTTCACAAAAAAATGTATGTGTACTCTTGCACCCGCAAATACAGAAGAATACATTGTACAGCAATTATTTTATTGTTTAGATAGCATAGGTAGGATATAAATTAACTGAGGAACACATGCCAAGATATCAATGTCACAGGTAACCAAAGCGGGTCTATTTTAGAACATTGAAGTTTTCATAGTTCGAATCACTAAAGGTCGACCTTTAATGATCGAACTATGAAAACATCAAATGTTCTGAAACAATAATTATTAAAAAAAAAAAAAAAACTAAAGGATGTAGGCAGGGGGCAAACCCCCCTGCACCCCCACACCCCCGCTACTTAAATATACCAACTCCGAGACTACACTACATTGAAGTAAGCGGAAATCTCCCCTTACGGAGATTTCCATTTACACGTTCGATGTTCTGAATGTTTGCTATTGTCATGTCGACAATATCAGATTCGATATTGTCGGCTTTCAACAATGTAATATAGACACAACCAAAGCATATAGAGATCAAAGGGACTCCCATATGTTTGCTTGATAAAGAATAACTTGTCAGGAGCCTTGTGCAGACAAAGTTCAGTCAATAGAATCTGGAGACATGAAAGCACTCTGCTTGTGTAATAATCAACAAAATGGAACTGTGGATATTGGAGTTGGAGTTACAAGTGAAACACCATGAAGCAAGTGATGCTGAAACAGCTTGAGATGCAAAAGGATTGACAGTACAGGAAGGATGAAGTTAAAAAAAAAAGAGCGAGAGAAACTGCATCATCATTACATGGAGATACTCAGCTTTCATCAGACACATGAGTAGCAGGAATGAACAGCCACCTCTAGATGCCAAGGTCAGTCCTACATTGTTTAATCAGTATAAAAAAGAGAAAGGTTTTGATAATTTCATGTAAACACGTGAATGGGTATGTGACCAGCAGCAACTGGATCAGAGGCAAAGAGTGAAGTCTGTAACCCTTCTACTCATAGGCAAAGTAATGCATGCAGTCAGCAAGATGAAAAAAATGACTGTTTTGATTATCTTAATAGTAAAGCATGGTCTGTATGAATGTTCTAAGTCAGACGTGTCCAACCTGCGGCCCGTGGGCTGCATGCGGCCCTCAGAGCTCTTCCATGTGGCCCTCGACCTCTAACTGCAACATCGATGTATGCATGCCTCAAAACACTTTCTTTGTTTGGTGTTTTTCGCTCCCGTGACCTGTAACTCTAACATCGGTGTGCGCATGCACCAAAGCACCCTTCTGGTTTTGTTTTTGCACCAAAAAAGGGTCAGTGTGTTTACGCCATTATTTTGCGCTGAAGAATCAGTGTGTGTGTGTGTTCTCGCTGAAGAGGGACTCATGTATGGATTTGCCGCCGTTGCCTTTGAAAAGGAGAGCACTTACCTGTGTGGTCTGGTTGCTATTCGAGGCATCTACCAGAAAAAGGCTACAAGCCTGCAGACCCTTGCATCATCTGGGATAAGACTGTGGATTACCAAACAGGCCGTGGCCTGCTTCTGTTCTTGGGATTGGTGCTAACATTTTGCTTCTGGTGAGAGAAGAAGCAAAGGAGTACTGTATCTCAACAGAGTGAAGCTGTGCTGAGACCAGCATTAGTAGTATAATGACAATCCCTCCTGGCATGTCTAAAGGTCAGTTCCCTGTGTTTTCTCCTATTAACTTGGTGAACTTGGGCATTCTGTGGCACTGTAGCAACTGACACATGTACACAGACAACCCTCTCCTCTTACCCCTCAACACTCATACTTGTGAGAGATGCACTTTTATATCCAAATTGGAAGCCATGCGCACTCAAGCCAAGACCGGAATAGCTGGTCAAGAGGAGAAGGTCAACACCTGCACCACACCACATGAAACACACAGCCCTCCAGAACACCCAGCATCTCAGCTCTCACATAAAAACACAAACCACACACCCACCTTTGCAGAGGCTCTCAATAGAAATCTACCCAAACAGCAGAGACCTCCAAGGCAGAAATGCACTCGACCACCACAACACAGCACAAACCACAAGACACATAGCTCACCTACACAGTGTGCCCCTCAACCTAAGCCGCTAAGGCATAACAGTTTGCCTAATACATTAATCATAGGTGACTTGACAGTGAGGCACACTGATGTCCCAGTTACTAGGTTGAATAAGGAGAAGGTAACAGTCAGCTATCAGGTGACAGAATCTGACACATAACACACGTACTCAGGTCACTCCACAACAAGTACAAGTACAAGTATGACTCTGTCACTGTCCATGTAGGTGTGAATGACCTGAGACACACCCCCCTGGACAACACATGAAAAGAGACATGGAGGAGCTCTCGGATTATGTGGCCTAAGCAGGTATAACCCTAGCCGTGAGCGGTATCCTACCATCACCCAGAATGATACCATAGTACAAGCAGAAAATGACTAACTAACAATTGGCTAAGTTTCTGCTGTCATTCTAAGGGGATCCAGTATCTGTCTGCTTGGGATGACATGACTGACAGACCTCGATGCATTGCCAGAGATGGCCTGCATCTGTCAACCCCTGGTTTTCTGGATACTAGCTAAGGCTCTTGCCACCCCTATAGTGCCTTTTTTGGGCGATGTTCCAAAGACCAAATTACCACCGTAACAGCTATAAATAAATGCAATCTGAGGGTCATGCTGCTCAGTGCTAGAAGCCTAAATCTCAGGATGCACTTGCTAGAAGTACTCCTCAAAATGGAGAACATCAACAATATGTGCTGTAACAGAGACCTGGTTTAAAGCAGCAGAAAGCACCCCTGCGCTACCAGGCTATAACTCATTCCACACCTTTCAGACCCAGAACATGGACCGAAGCTCCAAAGGCGGTGGTGTCCCCATATTCATAAAGGATATGCATACCTTCAGACTAGTAGCCCAGCATAACGCATCAGAGATACTTCAGGTACAACTAGCATTGGGTAAGTTGGTAATTCAGGTCATAGCCTGCTATACATCCCCAACCATGTCCCAAGAGTCTCACTTCATGTTCCTAAGCACCCTGGAAACTATTAGGGCCCAACCCAACACTCTCATACTAGTTGACTTCAACTACCCCTCCATCAACTGGGAAAACTACTCATGCACCAATACACTGGCCCAACACTTACTGGAATTCATCAATTCCAATGCCCTGGACCAGCTCATTCTTACCCCCACTAGAGGAAGCAACATCCTTGACCTGGTTATTACTAACATGGGTAACAGTTGCTCTACATCAATAGTCAATTCCTCCCTAGTTAGATCTGACAACAAACTAATCACCATGGACATCCACATCTCACCCCCCCCCCCCCCAAATGTAAACACCATGAAAAACTTCTCCAAAGCCGACTTTGGGCTCCTAAAAACAGAGGTGGCTAACTTCACGGCACCCATGTCAATGGAAAATAGATGCACGACTGCCGAATCATACATCAATGCACTGTATGAACATGTACATAAATGCATGGAACTAGCCATACCTAACAGAACCAAGATGCTCTCCTCCAAAAAAAGGAAGCCAATCTGGTGGTCCCCTGCCATTAACAAACTCTACAACAGAAAGAAGAAACTGTTGCAGAAAAAGGTGAAGTCCCAAGACTGGAAAAACGCCCTTATTAGGCTCAACAAAAAGTTGAGATCCATCACCAAAACCTCTAAAGCCAGCTATGAAGGCAGAATTGCAGCAAACACTAAAAACAACCACAAAGCCTTCTATAGTTATATCAAGAATCTCCATGGCAATACCGAGGTTTGCTCCGAGTTACTGTACAATGGTACCTCCTACACTGAACCAACAGATATTGCCAACATACTGGCCGACAAATTCAGTGTGACTTTATTCCTCTCTCCCTCCCTAAACAGCCATCACAATACCGGAAGAATGCCAGGCACCCAACATTACTGCAGCACAGATTAAAGCTGCATTGTCCAAGGCCAAGAATACAGCTTCCATGGGACCCGACAATATCCCTGATGTGTTCTACATGAACTACAAAGTGAACTGGCACCTCATCTGTATGCCCTGTTCAATCACAGCCTCACCTCAAGCTTTATCCGTACCGAATAGCGCACTGCTACAGTCATCCCTCTCCATAAAGGGGGAGTGACTACAGACCCTGGGAATTATCACCCCATTAGACTGGCGAGTCTGATATTGAAGGCTATGGAGCGCATCATCATAGACCTAATCAACAAAGATATAGGGTATCTCCAAACTCGAGATCCCACACAATATGGTTTTGCGAAAGGTAGATCATGCCTGGTCAACCTGGTTGACTTCTTTGAGTCGGTCACCAGAGCTGTGGAGGAGGGCAAGGCAGTTCATACAGCCTACCTTGGTCTGGCCAAGGCCTTTGATACCATTCCCCACTCAGGAATTATTGATAAACACAAACTAGGCATCAACCCCTATATCACTAGGTGGGTTGCAAACTGGTTTACATATAGAATCCACAGTGTGAAAGTAGCGGACTCCAAGTCAGATTGCCAACCAGTCACAAGTGGAGCCCCACAGGGATCGGTCCTGGGTCCTCTCCTGTTTGGCATCTACTTCTCAGAAGTCCAGGCCAACATGGAGGGTCACTGGTTGACCAAGTTTGCAGACAACTGCAAGCTGGGAGCAATTATTAACTCCCCAAGTGATGTAGACATACTACAGAAAGGCCACACTGAGACCAATGCCCCAAAATGCGTCATCATCCCCTTTGGGAAAAACTCAGTTCCCACTAATTACCACATTGATGGGAGCCCACTGAACACTGAAGGCGTTATAAGAGATCTGGGAAACACAGGTTGATGGCAACCTCTCCTTCGACAGCCACATTGCCACTGTGGTTAGAAAGTCGTTCTATGTGGCACATCTCATTACCAAGGGTTTTGCATCCAGGAAGAAAGAGCTCATCATATCTCTCTACTTTTTCCTCATTACTCCAATCATCGAGTATAATGCCCATTTGGCATGTACCTCACTAGACACATGCAACAGCTGGAAAGGCCACTAAAGTACCTCACAAAAAGGATCCTAGGCCTTAAACACATGTCCTACGTGGACAGACTCAAAAAACTCCAGCTGTTCTCTGTCTCATATCGTCTACTAAGAGGCGATCTCTGCTTGACTTACAAAGCCAGTCCCAGCTCTGTGAGAAATGCTTCATCTAAAGAAATCACATTCCCCCAACACTACACACTCCAGAGACCTCAACCTCATTACCACAATCAACAGAACATGCTGGAGGGACAGGCTCATAACCCAGAGACTGCCCATGCTCTGGAATAGACTTCCCATACATGTCTAGCAGAGCACTTCACTGGTCCTCTTCAAGAGAAATCTTGATGAGTGGATGGGAAATAGATCGTTAACCCCAGAGAGCACTCCATTGGCTCTACTTGATAGAGGCACTGGGAACTAACGTCAGGCAGCATAATGTCAGGGCACTTCTATGGGTTAGGCTTGTAAAGGCTCCAGGGCCATTAGCCTAGTATACACTCATGAACCAATGAACCTATAATTCCACATCATATCTGCTGACCTGTTTGTTGAAGCATTGAAGGGTAAAGCAACAAAAGACTACCATCTGCCATCCAGAAGGAAGGGGTCTAGTACAAAGGTTAAACTCTACTGTTAAGACCATACTGACAGCATTTGCTGATCAGTTAAATAGAGGTAGGATAAGCAATTGTCCTTTCGCCTTTTTGTATATAAAAAAGAGAGGCCCCATTAAGCCTCAAGGTTTTCTCAATGCAAGTTACTTTATGGTTATGAGTTGGGGGGACTTTGACAATCTATGAGAAGTGAGAGGGTGAATGTGACTCCCACAAGGAGTCTGACGTGGATTATGTCTTAAATTTTAGGAAGCAGATGTAGTTGGCACTTAATCCAAACACAACAGCAGCAAAAGGACTGGTATGACAAGACAACTAGAGCCACACAATGCGCTGTTGTACAAAAGGTAATGATACTTATTCCTCACCAACAAAATATGCTACAGGCAGCATGGGAGAGTCCTTTCACTACTGTGAGAAAGTTAAGTGATGTTAATTATGTGGTAGCTTTGCCATGCAGGAAGCAGAAAAAAAGATTCTGACATGTTAGCTTGATTAACCCTACCACAACAGAGAAACAGGCAGTTTCACTTAGAATTGGCACTGGGATAAAGCAGGAATCAGAGCGGGAACTTGTGGCAGACCTTCTCAGTAAAGTTTGGAGCACCACAGTAAATGAGGTAGTACTTTCATAGCCACTGTCTACTAGGTTCAGGGAATCTTAGCAATATGACAGAAGTTTGGGGAAATGTTCACTGCTTAGCCAGAGTGCACCAAACTAGTGAAGCGCAATGTGGACTCAGGAACTCAAGAGCCAATCAAAGAGACTCCTTACAGAATGTCTTATGAAGCAGCAGATGTTGGATTTGGAGTAATACAGGAATCCAGCAATCGACAGACCTCACTATTAGTGTTGGTGCCAAAGAAACACCGGAGTTCACAGACATGTATAATTACCAGATACCTACAAAAGATAATGCTTTAGAACAACTGGCTGAGGCCAAGTATCCAACTACTACTGAGCTGACTAAGGGGTTGCTAGCAAGTACCCACACACACATAGCAAGGGACAGGCCAGCTTTTAACATTGTGAGTTCATCAAACTGCTTTTGGAATAAAACATGCCCCACTAACTTTCCAGAGCTTGTTAATTCAGTTTAACAGGAAATGGAGACTATGCTCTTGCTTACCTAGACCATACTACAATCTACCGTCAATCCTGACAAATATATTCTGCATGAGGTGGAGGTAATGAACAGACTCAAAGGGGCAGAATTAAATCTTAAGGCAAACAGATGCCAGAAGAGAATGACATAAGTATTGTACTTTGGTCAATCAGTGGGTGCTGTCAAGAGCCAGCCATGGCCTGCCAAGGTAGATGCTATTCAGGCATGCAATACCCGTTACCAAAAAGTCGGTAAGGGCATTCTTAGGAACAGCATAATCTTAGAAGGTACATCACACCTCATTATAGCACTAAAGCCACTTCAGTTACAGATCTTAACAAAAATGGAAGAAGAAAAAAATAAATAAATAAAAAAAACCGGCTGAGATTTGCTAAAAATGAGCATGCTTTCATCATAGACTGTGACACTGATTTTTTTATTTTTCTAGAAAAAATGGTAAATTCTACTTCTAGACTAGCTCTGAGTGTGGAAAAATATGGGATTTTCATGGAATATGGCACTTTAGGTCAGAGAGCTCTTTCACCACAACTTGTACTTCCTGTCATATTTATTCTTTATATTACTAAAATGTTTTACACCTTGAATCTGTGCCAAATTTGCACATACACAGAAAGAAATCAAGGTAGTGACTAGAAACTACACTTAAAGAGCATGAGTTTAACTCTTGCATATTGTCTTTTGAAAATGGGATTTTACTTTTCTACGAACAATAAATCAGTGTCCTTGATTATACTTCCTTGTCATTTTGTAGCATCCATTCAGTTGGTATTTGGAAACACAAGGAAGAAAATGGTCACCTGCCCTGCATGAGTGAATTTACTTCATTTGTTTATATTAGTCACTTTCTAGGTAATAGTACACCAGTTTTAGGAATTCTGTAGGTGCAGCTAGCATGGAAATTGGCTAGCAAATTAGCCAGTGTTATTCTAACACCATTTATCTGTTTAAAACTTGTGTACACACACACACATATATATATATATATATATATATATATATATATATATATATATATATATATACAACACACACACACACACACGCGCGTGCACACACACACATACGCGCACACACACACGTACGCACACACACGCGCGCACACATGCATTCCATTTTCAAAATGTGTTGCCTAATTTAAGTAAAGAATTTTGACTTTTAAATCTTGTGACTACAAGTGTAAATGCACAAAAGCGGTACATTTTACGTGCAGATAACCAAATTTTGGTAAACTACTACCTAGCTAAAATACCATAAAATACGAGATTACAATTAGTTCATTTTTAATAGGGGTATAATTGTAACCTTGGTGTGCCTGACTGGTCTGGCTGATGACAGTGAATTACCTTGAAGGAAGAAAGAATTGTAGCACTGAAAGTTAGTGTCAGCCTCTCTTAGAAATTACTAATCAAGTATGAATGCAATGTTTTCTGACTGGACACAGTTACTGTTGGCCAGCTAGCATTGCCCAGTGATGGAAACAGTGTGACATAAGTGAGGTTTTGACAAGCCAGGTTTTACAACCATGCTCTACAGCTATTTACTAGAAGCCTTATTTGTGTGTGGCTGATATGGGACATATCCCAGTACAGCAGTACTTAGTTGCTATATGCTTTTAAGACCAAAACCTCACATACATTTTGTCAAAGCAATTCTGCAGTTTGACGGACTATAGTCCTTGTCATACTATCTGGTGGATGTGGTGCAGATTTAAAACCTGTATGTTCACACAGTAATTAGTTAGAGCAGGTGGGACTACAAGCCTGTGCAAATCAAAATGATTATTAGCCACAGGCTCTTTTGTGCACTGCACAGTCAGAAGACTGTAAAAGTCACTGAAGTATTTACTGGTTTGATCAGGTCACCACTGTGCTAATTATTCATGCCCTCTACAGTGAACTGGCTTAAAACTATACAAGTTATAACCTAACTAATGTGCAAACTTGGAGTATACATTAAATGGAGGGGGTGACTGCCCCATATAAACTGCAGTTTCAAGCTCACTCATTGGATCTGTCTCATATAATCAGGTTTTAAAAAAATGGACCTGATTAAATGTACCAAAACTTTAAAGGGCAATGCACAGTAATGAGGAAATCCTCAGGGAAAGCTAATGTTTTTGTACCACATTGGTGCAGAAGCACCTGAAATAATGCATACAGTGTACATACAGCATACTAGTGAATGTTGTGCATGGGGTGTTTACAATATGACTGGGATAAAGGCCTCAGTATGAAGAAGTTTAAGAAGGCAAAAGAATGTCAGGGATACAGTAATGACATTTTTTTTATCACTAGGTCAGAAGGCAGGCATAGACAGATCTATAGAGAAAAGTGGATTGAAGGTGAGGGGATAAGCACAAGCTGGAAGGGAAAATAAGTTTCTATTCAAAATGTATTTACTTAGGAGAAAGTGTCATGAGATCCATGGGGACCCACAGGAAAAAACTGACTGCAGACCAAAAGAGGAATTCACAGTAGTCTGACATAGATGGAGAACAGAAGAGAAATAAGATGAAGTGAACTCTGGCTTTCTGTTATAGTTGATTGCTTAAGTTCTGGAGCAAGTTTAAGTAACTTAAGGAGTTGGATATAACCTCTTACCACATACATCATCAAACTATTTAGTTTTGATGCAAAAAGTATCTTGCTTTTTTGCATTATTAATGTAGTGATAAGGATCACTGCGGTGGTGGTGCTGCGGTAGCGTTGTCGCCTCACAGTTAGGACGTTGCCCGTTCGATTCTCAGTTAGAGCGTCTTCTGTGTGGTGACATGCATGAATGGGCGTTCCTTCATTGAATGTTGTGCGTTAAGCCTGGCAAGCCAGCACGTAAAACTCTACTGCCAATCATTAGCAGACCGGAGTTCCGCTGTGGCGACCCCTAACCGGGAAAAGCTGAAAGACACAAACAAACAATGTAGTGATAAGGATGGTCCTCTGAGTTTTTTCTTCTTAGATTTGAAAAACCCTGCTACAACTTCATGAAAAAATGAACCCATAATGCCTCACTACCTAAATTAATGCATAGGCTACTGTACTTCCATGCTAATCCACCAGCAGGATTTACTTACTTCCTCGAAAAACAAATTGTCAATATAACTTGCAGGTGGAACACCACAGACTGAAAATTGATGCATGTCATGATGCAGCAGTGAAACCACAATGCAAGTAAGAAGCAACTTCTTAAAACAGGTTGCTTTTACTGTCCATAACACCTTGCAATCGTACATAAAGTTATTGTCAAATACCTACTATGATGTCATTTTGAGGGTGTGGTTTTATAGAAAACTTTAGTAAACAAAGAAACTAAAAAAATTAAACACATTACAATCTTAATTTTCTTGTAAAATCACTTGCAACCTTAGCATAAGGAATATAACAGGGAATTAAATAAATTGTAAAACAAAGATGCTTACAAATGTGACCAATACACTAATTGTCTTTGTATATGTTTGGATGATCTAAATAAATTCCTAAATCCAGGTCACAAATTCTACAGCAGAAATACAGCACCACTATCACAAGACCATTCATAGCAGTATTTTTCTTTTTTGTTTTATTCAACAGCACCTCTTCTGCTAAAAGAAAACATCTGTGGCCATTCAAGATATTCTGCAAGCATTAAGGAATAAGCTAACTGTTCCACAATTTCCTTAAAACATTTATTTCAAGCATACATTCTTTTTTGTACATGTACCAGGTGTACTCAATAGCAGTAAATGTATGGACCAGAAATTTTGTTAATGAATCAAATATATCTACAAAATGCACAGAAATCAGTTTAAACAATTATTGAAAATCAAAAAATACAGTAGTTGTCGCTGCTTTTCTGAAAGAATTTCTCATTTAAGTTTCAAATATTTGCTGAAAAGTTGTTGAGTCTTTCGGCTTTTCCCGGTTAGGGGTCGCCACAGCGGAACTCCGGTCCGCTAATGACTGGTAGTTGATTTTTACGTGCCGAGTTACCAGCCCTGACGCGCAACCTTCAACGAAAGTACGCCCATTCATGCATGTCACCACGCAGAAGACGCTCTAGCTGAGAATCGAACCGGACAGTGTCTTACTGTGAGGTGACAACGCTACCGCAGCACCACCATATTTGCTGAAAAGTAATTACACTTAATACAGAAGGCAAACGCTGGACTTAAATAAGACAATGAATGACTTTGTCTCACCATTCACTTAACATCTTAGTGAAGACTGCTTACTTAAAGAGGCCTGTTGGATTTAATAACAAGGATGTCACATCAAATTAACATTTGGGAATACACGCACACAATATATAACATACGATTTCCATTCCAACAATCCAACCATTTAACCAGAGCCAGATTATGGTAAATGGGGCCTTAGGCAGGGTAATACATTACCATTGCCCCCCCCCCCCAACAGCCATTCCAGTATCCCTTTAGTTGGCTATTTCTCCCCAGTTATCATAACACTGTTCAAACCTGTCAGCATGCATACTATTTTCTTTACTTCTAGGACAATTATTAAAGATATTTGGATTTAATTTAAAACTTTTATTTCAGATTTTATTCCACAAATACTGGCAACCATTTGCTAAACAAAACAATACCGTCTCACAATGAAAACAGACTTAAGATGAATAGTAAACTTCTCTGCCCTTGAAACACACATTCTTTGAAAAAGCATTGAAACCCACACTTTAAGAAAATGCATTTGGCCAGTGGCAGATTAAGTTTATCTTCTGGCTGTTTTCAAACCATAGGCCGCTTACATACATTTTTAGGACCATGCATATATGCATATTCCTTGTATAATATATAATACAGCATCACTTATTAGAATGTGTTTTAAATTTGTAGCACTGAACATTTTTCCAGTAAGTACTGAAGCAAAATGTATGAACCAATAGACAAAACTACCCATTTCAGAACATTTTAATCATAAAAGGCCACTCAAAATTTTGTCATTACAATCCAACAATATCAGTCAATATGCAGAATATCTGCATTAAACCAGACTTAGGATGAGCAGCAGTAAACTTAGAAATCCTTGATTGTGCACTGAAACTGACAATTTTTGATCGTGCACTGAAACTGAAAATTCCTTGATATCGCACTGAAACTGACAATTTCTTGAGCAGTCTAGTAGTTGGTGTAAAGGATTCAGACTGTCACCTGCAGCCAAGGTACAAAGTTTGAGCCAGAGAAAATGAATTAACCAACCTGCCTTCCCTAACTCGGGTATTACACACGCACACACATGCACACAATTTCAGTTGCTGTTTGTTCTGCTTCATTCCCATGGTTGTTCTGTTACATTTCAGTGCAGACACCATATCTAAATTATTTACTGCTCTACCATTAGTTTACATTAGGACAGGTACCTGGGACTTGCTGTTCTTACAGAAAGTCTCCCATGAGGTTCTAAAGTCCTCCTGTGTTTACAGACATCTTTGGGCTTTTACGGAAGGGATTTGTATATTTTTTTTATCAACCTTCCAGCCAACATGGGCTTGAGGCAGTTGCCTACCTCACCTATTGCTGGATCCAGTTCTGCACCCATATAGGTATATGTGTTGGTATCTGTGTACATAGGTTTATGTCACTTTATCAAATTGCCAAAACATCTGTAGTAATATATACCCAACCACCCATATTAACCTTTATGGCTTTACACAAACTATTAACTCCCCTACCAGAACTAATAGAACCAACAACAAAGAAAGTACCTTGGACTGGATACTTACTAATAGTCCTCATCAAACGTATAAAGCAGGTACCCTCCCAGATGATCTCAGTGACCATTCACTAACCTATATTATCAGACATAAGACCAACCTAACTTTCCCTTTCTCCTATAGAACAATACGCACGAAAAACCACCTTAACCCAGAACTTTTCCAAACTGAACTTAAACAATGTAATTGGTCACCGTTAAAATCTCTTCCACTTAATGAAGCCATTGAATACTTCAATACAATATTCCTAGCAATCCTAAATCAACACCCCCCATCACGCTCAGTTAGAAATAAAACTAAACCGGCACCTTGGCTCACCAATAATACTAGGCAAAAAATCCGTCTTCGAAATAAATCCTGGGCAAAATGGCGCGCTACTAAAATTCCTTCAGATCACCAAACCTTTAAACAACATAGAAATAACACAAAAAAAGCCATCCTATTAGACAAAAAGAACTTTTACCTTCAAACACAGCAAACCTACCACAAGGCACCACAAAAAGTTTGGACTAGCATTAACAAACTTCTTTACCCAGGTCAATCAATCACTCCCAACCCACTCGACTCTAACCCTAACAATCCCTTACAAACTGCCAATGCCTTCAATTTTTTCTTCACTGATGCTATCCAAAATCTTGCTAGCCATCTTTCTCCTGATACCTCAAATCTGCCTACTTCTACCACTATCCCAGCTCCACCATTTCATTTACAACCAGTGTCTACTTCCTTCATTTATTCCCTTCTCCTACAATTAAAACCTACCACCCCCTCAGCTGACCAACTCCCAGCAGAATTCCTGCAAAAAGGAGCTAAAGCCATAGCTTACACCATTTCTATTCTGATCAACAGAACCATAAATGAAGGAACTATCCCATCTATCTGGAACATTTCCCATATCATTCCACTACATAAAGGGGGACACTCCAATGAGTATTCTAACTTCCGTCCGATAGCCCTGCTATCTCCCCTTGCAAAAATAATGGAAAAATGCATCCATAAGCAACTACTTTCACACCTTCTTCATTACAACTTACTTGCCAACTGTCAACATGGTTTCAGACCTTTCCACAGTACCACCACTGCCCTGCTATCCTTCACAGACACCATCAACAAAAATTGTAACAATAATATTCTTTCCTCTGCAGTCTTTATTCATTTATCAAAAGCCTTTGACATGGTTAATCACCAACTCCTCCTACACATACTGAAATCCCTTTCACTTGATCCCCAAGCCATGAATTGGTTCAAATCTTACCTTGAATACCGTCAGCAGGTACTTTGGCAAAATAAACTGTCAAATAACCTTCCTATCTCCCTCGGTGTTCCTCAGGGCTCCATTTTAGGTCCACTCCTTTTTTCCATTTATATTAATGACCTTCAGTCAGCAATACCACACACCACCTGCATTCAATACTCAGATGACTCTACTTTTATCTGTACAGCCACCTCTGAAACTGAACTTAAATCTCTTACCCAAAAAGCTTTCAATACTGTAGAACAATGGTTTTCAAACCGCTGCCTCCTCCTTAACCCAAAAAAAACTAAACAGTTACTTTTCACACCTACCCAAAAATCCACTCCTATCCATCTCACACTTCTATCAAATGATGGCACTATCATTTCTCCCGACCCAACCACTAAACTCTTAGGAATAACAATTGATAACAACCTCAACTTTGATACCCATTTAAACAACACAATAAAATCAGTGAACAAAAAACTGGGATGCCTTTTCAGAATTAAGCCCTTTCTAACTCCAGTAGCTAGGACTGTTACAGCCAGAACCCACTTAATCTCAACTCTGTTCTATGCCTCCCCTACATATACTAACCTTTCTAAAAACAACCTAAACAAACTGGCCAAATCCTACAATAATATTGCTAGATTTGCTGTCTGAATCTAAAACAACTAGACTGACTAGAATTTCAGAACCAGCTTCACTTTCTACAGCTACCCACAGTCCACAATGCCCTGTATAAACCCACCAACACTCCTATACTCTCTTCCATCATTACACCTTATAATAATAATAAGAACCTATGCTCCTCAGATAAACTTTTGATCAATACTTCAAGATCCAATCACTCAGCAGGTGACTCCCTGTACTCTAACTCTGTAGGAAAGCTATGGAACTTACTACCCACTGAACTCACAACACAAATTTCTCTTTCACTCTTTAAAAAGAATCTAAAGCCATTTCTTAAGACACACTGGCTATGCTCCTGTACTAACCCTGACTAACTTTTCTTCTTTTAAACTAACTACTCCTAACTCTATAATTTTTACCTTAAGAATCAAAATACCATGTTATTATAGATAAAATGTATGTATACATCGATATTGTATCTCATGTACAATACCCATTCATGCTTACTGCTAATTCTATCCTTGCTAAGACTAATGTATTTTATATATATATATAAAAAAAAATTTTGTAAGAACTGCTTTTTTAGTTTTTTGTAAGTTTTATCTGCTATTACTTTTTAATGTATGTATTATTTTATTTTTGGAGCTTTTCTCCCCGGGCCTCTACTGAAAATGGACATGTATCCAGCTAGACTAGCCCGGTCAACAAATGTAAAATAAAATAAAATAAATAAAATAAAATAAAAAAATATCTAACAGCTAAATGGCGAGCTATAAATATTGAAAATCAGGACGTCAAACAGCAAAAAGAAAACTACACCTTCTTGCTTTGACACAGTACTAAATTGGGGAATGAGCAAATTCCCAGATCTCTGTTGTTCCACAGTCTCAGACAACAGAATTCCCTTTCATTTCTATGTATTCAATGTCTTGATATTTGACATATATACAGAGCAATAAAATATATATTTGTATGTATGAATACGTTCATAGGGAATTACTAAGTGAGCTGTCTTTGCAGATCATTTTAAAGCTAGCCAATTTCCCTTTTTGTGCTTGAAATAACCTGTTGCCTTTGCTTATACAATGTTCTTACCCATCCCATGGTTGATAATTATACATTACCCCTAATGAGAATAACTGGGATCATACCATAGATAATTTGTGGGGACCTAGGCAACGATAAAGCATTTAGCAGCAATATATGTCCATTGATAGTACAGGGGTTGTCTGGGGATAAATTTTCTGTTTCCCATCCACAGATCTCAGTTGCACTTGAAAATGAACACTTATGAGCTTTGTTTTATGTGGATGCAGAATCTGTTCCACAGAAGCAGTAAACTCTGCAAAATACCCGTGTCCCTCCAAACCATTCTTCTGATGTTGCAGAACAGGTTTAGAACCCTAGACAGAGTATTTCTGATGCTATTTCACTTGCTGATGTGCAGTAAATCCATCAGTAATGGGTCAGAGGATGCTTTGTATGCCAGACTCACCTCACCTCTTAGCAGTCTGTAGACATCTCTAGATGTGTGTATTTACATACATTAGATGTGTGTGTGTGTGTGTGTATATATATATATATATATATATATATATATATATATATATATACATATATATATACATACATATATATATATATATATATATATATATGGATTCACTTCAGAAGCTCGAAATACTGAAATCTCAAATGCCTGTATATCGAGCCCAAGAAGTGGAATCCACAAAACAACAAAAACTAAAAACCACGTAATTCAAAACCTCGAATACCGGAAGTTTTGAATTTTGCGGTTTTACTACACACACACACACACACACACACACACACACACACCAACCACCACACAAACACACACAATCACTCTACTACATGAAAGCATGGGGGCAAGCCCGCCTGCACCCCCCCCCTACTTAAATATTCTTACTCTGAGGTCGCACTACATACAAACACACACAAAACACCACCACACAAGCTACTTTTTCTTCGCACACACACATCACAGCAACAAAACACACTGACACACACCACAACCCTTACCCAAACTCCTTAATACACACACACACACTTACCTGAATACATGACCATAGCGGAACTTTAGAAGCGCGAAATTCAAAACCTCCGGTATTCGAGGTTTTGAATTTCGCGTTTCTAAACTTTTGCTATTAACTGGATTCGGCTTCTTGGGCTCGAAATACTGAAATTTGAGATTTCAGTATTTCGAGCTTCTGAAAGGAACCCGCATACACACACACACACGTATTTATATGTATATATATATATATATATATATATATATATATATATATATACGTACGCAGTGCTTTTTTTTGTAAATAAAAAGGTAGCGGTGTGCATACATTGTGTTTGGGTCACACACCCCCCTCCAGAAAAAGACTACAACAAACCCAATCATCTCTGTAGCAGCTGGAATAAGAATAATGACCAATCGAAAGCTTGTAAGCTGCTTCTCAGGAACTAGTTTGGGATTAGTGCTGCCATTTTGCTTTTGGTAAGAGAAGGAGCAGAGGGACATAAGATTCCTTGCTGTTTACCTCCATAGTGAAGCCAACACAAGTAGTAGTCAAAAGGTAAAATCACTGCTGAATTCAGGCTTTCTATTCTATACTTAAACAATGTCACTGGACTATATAATCACTTATCTAACTGCTCATTGATCAGTGAAGACCTGACTTCATAATCCAGTCTGTCCCCTTCGGTTGCCAGCCTGCTTCCACTAGGGACTCAGTTTTATGCCTACTGAGAGTTTTAACTCTTATGCTGCAAAAGCAAAAAGTTGTTAGAGATGCTACTGGCTAGCATCACACATCACGTGTGCCAGTAAGCAACTTGGCATCACATCACAACTATTCAATACTAGACCTACTTATGCTAAGGTTGAAAAGAAATCACTAAACCACTTAAACAGTTAGACATATCTCAGCCACCTAGCAATATACACACAAATACATCCTCACATGCATTTTTGCCTAAATCTAAGTTTACTCTGGCTCCAAGCCCCCATCACTAAGGTCTCCAGAGTTTATAGACACACATGGCAAAACTCCACAGTTATATTAAGGCATTCTACTCTGCAGGTTAAGCAAAAACTGAGTCTGGCATCAGGATTTGTGATACGACAAAAGTCCTTAGGGTCCTTTATATCAAACAGAAGTATGGCCAGAGTTGCCCTAAGAAGCTTCACTCAACATGAGATGCACAGACACATCACTGTGCTTTCCATGCATATGGCCAAGGAAGAAAAAAATATTTCTCATGAACAGTATCTTGCTATCTTCAAAAGTGATGCCACAATTTCAAAACAAAACAAAACAAAATACTTGACTTCAACAATTATCTGTTAACTAGTGTCAACCCATGGAAATCCAGTGTGCGCATGGGAGGTAATCCAACTGGCCAGCTTGTTTCACAAGGGATGGCCTGCGTCTGTGCAGTCAGGACTTCCACGTATTGGCTAAAATTTTATTGCCCCCAAAGTGCTTGCCATTTTTTTTGTTTGTTTTTTGGGGTTTTTTTTAAAGCAAGGTCAATCTCCTACACATTCCCACCAAGCAAATTCTAATCAAGCTTAAATCAAGCTGGCGCTGCTCTATGCTAGGAGTCTTAAAAGACATGTTTAATCTGGAGACCACCCTGTCACTCACACATATAATGTCAGTGAAACTTGGTTTCAGTGTGGTGATAGCACTCTCTCCACAGCACAGTACTACATCTATTACATGTTCAGACCCTCTGGAAGCAGCTAGGGAGAGAGAGCTCTTCCCACTGCACA
Source organism: Protopterus annectens (assembly GCF_019279795.1). Classification (NCBI taxonomy): domain Eukaryota; kingdom Metazoa; phylum Chordata; order Ceratodontiformes; family Protopteridae; genus Protopterus; species Protopterus annectens. The sequence goes on along the minus strand of NC_056735.1, from coordinate 982,805,354 downwards.
CACTTTTCTAATCCTGCAAATTCTTTGTACACAGGTTGGTACTAGGCTATCGACCCTAGGGCCTATAAAAGCCTAGCCATAACAATTCCATGGATATTTCTTCCCACAATATTTACTTCCTTGGACCCCTGTTGAGCAGGCCGACTGACGTGATCCCCGGGGTGAATTTCCTATCTTCCATCCAATTGTCAAGGTTCCTTTTGAAGAGGGCCAAGGAGGTGCTCTGCTTGACATGTATGGGCAGTCTATTTCAAAGTATGGGGAGTCTCTGGGTCAGGAACCTATCCCTCCAGCATGTTTTGTTCATTGTGATGACAAGGTTTAGATCCCTGGAGTGTGTGGCTCTGAGGGACTGGGATTTCTTTAAGTGGAGCATGTCCAAAGCTCAGGGTTTGACATGGCCTTGTATGTTAAGCAGAGCTCACCTCTGAGTAGACGATATGCCACAGAGTATAGCTGGAGTTTTTTTAGGTGGTCAGCATAGGACATCTGCTTTAGGCCTGTGATTCTTTTAGTGAGATATTTCTGCGGCCTTTCCATCCTAGTTGTTTATCACTTCTTGTAAAGTATACTCATTTTATGTTACTGTCACCCATCGTACTTCTGCATTAACTCTAACAAATTTATCTCTTCCCCTCTCCCAGTCAGACATTGAAACTGGCCAGTATGGATTAGTAAACAAAATAAATATGTCTTCCTTCATTATTTTGTATCAAATCCCTCTTGATGCTGATTTGAAATACCTGTACATCTTAGTGACCAAATGTCACACTTACACCAACAAGAAATCCTTCCTTTAAATTCATCCTTAACTTCTGGAATACACAGAATTCTGTACCTGCTAATCACAACATGCCACAGGCCGAATCCAAAATGTTAATTCTGAGCACATATATGTACAATGCATAAAAAATGTTAATGTGGTTTCTTTTCATAGGTTCATAGGTTCATAGGTTTATACTAGGCTATCTGCCCTAAGGCATTTATAAGCCTAGCCCAAATTATTGTGGCTTACGCCACCCCTTATATGAAAAAATACTGTGCCCATTAGTTTGTTGTGCCTCTGTCCAGCAGTGACACAGAGTTGATTCCTGGGGTAAACCTACGATCTCCCATCCACAGGTCTAGATTTCTCTTGAACAGAGTCAGCGAGGTGCTCTGCCTCACATGGACTGGGATTTTATTCCACAGCATAGGGAGTCTCTGAGTGATAAATCTATCCCTCCAGCACGTCCTATTTATATCCGTGCTAAGGTTTAAGTCGCTTGCTCTAGTGGTTTTGGTGGATTTGGATTTTTTGAGGTGGAGCATGTCCATTAATTCGGGTTGGACATGGCCTTGTATGTCAGGCACATGTCACCTCTGAGCAGACGGTATGCGACTGAATAGAGCTGGAATTTCTTCAATCTGGCAGCATATGACAGATTTTGGAGTCCCTTTATCCTTTTGGTGAGGAACTTTGGGGTCTCTCCAATTGCTGCAGATGTCGGGTGAGATACATCCCGAATGGGGCATTGTACTCGATCATTGGTCTGATAAGTGAAGAGTACAGGGGAACAATGACCTCACTAGATCTGGATGTGAATCCCTTCATGATCAGGTGGGCAATGTAGAAGGTCTTTCTAACCACTTTAGCAATGTGAGTGTCAAAAGAAAGGCCACTGTCAACCTGGGTCCCCAGGTCCCTGATAACCTCTTCTGTGCTTAGTGGATTGCCACCTATATGGTAGCTTGGGGTTACCTTGTTTTTCCCGAAGGGTATGACTATACATTTTTTGGCGTTTAACTTCAGGCCATGGCTCTGGCACCAGCTATCTGTTTCCGTGAGTCCCTTCTGAAGGATATCCGTGTCCGATGCACTTTCCACTATGGCCCAGTTTGCAGTCGTCTGCAAACTTTGTCAGCCAAAGTCCTCCCATGTTGGCCTGTACTTCTGAGAAGTAGATGCCAAACAATAGGGGGCCAAGGACCGAGCCCTGTGGGACACCACTTGTGACCGGTTTGGAGTCTGACACAGCGCCAGCAACTCTAACCCTGTGGGTTCTGTCCTTAAGCCAGTTTGCAACCCATCTTGTGACATATGGGTTTACATTTAAGCTGGTAAGTTTTTCTACAATACCTGAGTGGGGTATTGTGTCGAAAGCCTTTGCAAGGTCAAGGTAGGCTGTATGGACTGCCTTTCCCTCATCAATGGCCTTGGTGACTGTTTCAAGAAGTCAACCAAGTTCAAAAGGCATGATCTTCCCTTGACAAAGCCAAACTGGGTCGGGTCCAATGTCTGCAAGTCCCTATATCTTTGTTTATGAGCTCCATTATGATCCTCTCCATAGCTTTGCAGACTAGACTTGTTAAGCTTATGGGGCGGTAATTACCAGGGTCCGTAGAGGCACCGCCTTTGTGGAGTGGGACCACAGTTGCCGTCGCCACTCCTTGGGCACGTATCCTGTGGTAAGGCTGAGATTAAACAGCTGCCTTATGTGCGGGTTTAATTCCTCATTTAGCTTCAGGTAGCACACAGCCGGGGACACCATCCGGTCCCATTGATGCTGTGTTTTTAGCTTTAGAGAGAGCAGCTTTCACCTGCGCATTTGAGATGTCCGGGAGGCTACACTCGGCTGGGATAGTTATCTCTCCTTTGGGGAGAGGGGTGAAGTTTGCACTGAACCTGTCTGCCAGTATGTTGGCAATGTCTGTGGGTTCAGTGATTTTGTATCATTTTGGACTAATTCTGAGCATATCTGGGAGTTTCCACCCAGGTTCCTAACATAGCTGAAAAGGCCTTATGATTGTCCTTTGAATCCATGGCAATTTTTCTCTCAAAATTGGCCTTAGTTGATTTTATGAGTGCTCGATTTTTTACTAATAATGATCAGGGGTGACTTCCCTTTTATGGATTTTGTTCTATCATGTAATAGCTTTCTCCTCTTATTGTAAAGTTTGTTAATGGCTGGGGTCCACCAGACTGGACGTTTGCCCTTTGTGGAAAGAGTCTTGGTTTTATTTGGGATTGCCTGATCCATGCAGTCCTGGAGGTGTTCATAGAAGGCATTTGTAAGGGCTTCCGCAGCTTGGGTTGTGGTTTCCTCTGGCTCAGGGGCCTTGAAGGATACCACACCAGTCTTGGGTAGTGTGAAGTTTGCTTTAGAGAAGTTCTTCACTATGGTCTGTTTTGCTTGGGGTGGGGGCGGGATGTGGATTTCCAGTGAGATTAGTTTATGATCAGATCTCACCAATGAGGGATATACTTCCGGTGTGGAGCATTTTGTCCCCATGTTTGTGACAATGAGATCTAGTATATTTTCTCCTCTCGTGGGAACAGTGACTAGCTGTTCCATGGCATTTGAATTTATGAACTCCAGGAACCGCTATTAATGTATGTGTGTCAATGTATTACGTAAGAATTTAAGAAAGGTGTTTAAAAACATTCTAATTCTGGTTGACTAACTGCCTGTTAAATGGAAATCTTACAGAATTCACAATAAATATGCACAACAGTGCCTCAATTTTATAAACTCCTCCTCCCTAGATCGCAATTTCCATGTTACCAATACAGGGAAAAACATACCTGACTGTGCCTTTACAATCTTGTTCCTGCCTATAACCCCAACTAACACCATACCCACCTTGATCAAATCTGTCCACCAAAATGTCTTCTACTTCAAAATTAGTGCCATTCTTTACAGCAACTCAGTGCCAATTCACAAAGGTGGCTCCAACATGGCCGCTTGCAACTATGCTGTTGAGGTTAATATGATGATAATGTGTAAAATTATGAAATATGTCTCTGTCAATCTAATAAATTAAACTATTAACCACAAACATTCATAGGTAGGTACTAGGCTATTGGCCCTAGGGCCTATACAAGCCTAGCCAAAAAGGTACCCTGGCTTTCGTCACCCAAGAAAATTATTTTCCTGTGCCCCTGTCAAGCAGAACCACAGAAGTGATCCCTGCATGAACTTCCTATTACCCATCCAATCATCAAGATTTTTCTTGAATAGTGTTAATGAGGAGCTCTGCTTGACAGAGATAGGTAGCCTGTTCCAGAGTATGGGAAGTCTCTGGGATAGGAATCTATCCCTCCAGCATGTTCTGTTTATTGTGGTGACAAGGTTTAGGTCCCTAGAGCGTGTAGCTCAGAGGGATTGGAATTTCTTTAAGTGGAGCATGTCCAACAGCTCTGGGTTTGACATAGCTTTGTATGTTAGGCAGAGATCGCCTCTGAGTAGGCGATATGCGACGGAGTAAAGCTGGAGTTTTTGAGACGGTTCATGAAGGCATCTGTTTGAGGCCAGTAATCCTCTTTGTGATGTATTTTTGTGGCCTTTCCAGTTGTTGTAGATGTCTTGTGAGGTACATACCAAAAGGGGCGTTGTACTCTATAATGGGTCTAATGAGTGATGAGTAGAGGGGAACAATGACCTCTTTTTTTCTGGATGAGAAACCTTTTGTGATGAGGTGTGCCACGTAGAAGGATTTCCTGACCACTGTGGCAATGTGATTATCAAAGGAGAGACTACTGTCCACCTGTGTCCCAAGGTCTCTTATCACACTTTCCATGTTAAGTAGACTACCGCCTATGTGATAGTTCATGGGTACAGAGTTTTTACCAAAGGGGATGACAATGCACTTTTTGGCATTGAGCTTGAGACCATGTCTTTGACACCAAGCATCTGTCTCAGTGAGGCACTTTTGTAGGATGTCCACATCGTTTGGAGTTTCAATTATGGCTCCTAGTTTGCAGTCATCTGCGAATTTAGTTAGCCAAAGACCTTCTGTGTTAGCCTGTACTTCAGAGAAGTAGATACCAAACAGGAGAGGACCCAGGACTGAACCCTGTGGTACTCCACTTGTCACTGGTCTGAAGTCTGATTTAGAGTCTGCTACTTTCACGGTGTGGGTTCTTGTCAGTAAGCCAGTTGGCAACCCATCTTGTGACATAGGGATTTATACCTAGTTTAGTGAGTTTATCTATAATTCCAGAGTAGGGGATGGTGTCAAACGCCTTGGCGAGATCTAGATAGGCTGTGTGAACCACCTTACCCTTATCTATGGCTTTGGTGACTATTTCAAAGACGTCTATCAGGTTTAGGAGACATGATCTGCCTTTTACAAACCCAAACTGTGTGGGTCCAGAGTTTGGAGATCTCCAATGTCTTTGTTTATGAGTTCCATGATGATACGTTCCATGGCCTTGCAGATGAGGCTCGTCAGGCTAATGGGGCGGTAGTTCCCGGGGTCTGTTATGGCCCCCCTTTGTGGAGTGGGATAACTGTTGCTGTGCACCATTCAATGGGCACAAAGCCTGAGGTGAGGCTATGATTGAACATGGTACTTAGGTGGGGTGCCGGTTCATTCTGTAGTTCATGTAGAAGGCAGCCTGGGATGTTGTCAGGTCCCATGGATGCTGTGTTCTTGGATTTGGAGAGTGAAGTTTTTACCTGTACAGCCGTGATTACAGGAACTTTGCATTCTTCTGGTATAAAGATGGGCCCTTTAGGGGGTGAGAGGGGGGTAAAGTTAGCACTGAACCTATCTGCCAGGATGTTGGCAATATCAGTTGGTTCTGTATATTTAGTGTCATTGTGCTGTAACTCAGAGCAGATCTGAGTGTTGCCATTGAGATTTTTGACATAGCTATAGAATGATTTGTGGTTGTCTTTAGAATCAGTGGCAATTTTGTTTTCATAACTAGCTTTGGAGGATTTTATGAGGGATCTCAGCTTCTTACTTAGGCTGAAAAGGGAGTTCCTCCAATCGTGGGATTTTACTCTTTTTTGCAACAGTTTCTTTAACCTGTTGTAGAGTTTGTTTATGGCAGAAGACCACCAGATTGGCTTCCTTTTTTTGGAGGATAGCATCTTGGTTCTGTTAGGGATAGCACGATCCATGCACTCATGTAAGTGCTTATAAAGTGCATTTGTGTAGGATTCAGCAGTCGTACCTCTACTGTCCATCTGCATGGGTGTCATGAAGTTTGCCACTTCTGTCTTAAGAAGCGTGAAGTTGGCTTTTGAGAAATTTTTTACGGTTGTTTTCCTAATTGGGGGGGGGGGGTGGGAGCGGGATGTGGATGTCTAGGGTGATTAGCTTGTGGTCGGATCTGACCAATGAGGAGCTGACCTCTGGTGTGGAACACCGGTCACCCATGCTGGTGATGACCAGGTGTAGGATATTGCTGCCCCTGGTGGGGGTGTGTATAAGTTGATCCAAAGCATTGGAAATGATGATTTCCAGAAAACGTTGAGCAAAAGAGTTGGTACATGAGTAGTTTTCCCAGTTAATGATAGGGTAGTTGAAATCACCCATTATTAGAGTGTTGGGTTGTACCTTAATATTTTCCAGTGTATCAAAAAAAGAGGAGTGGGAATTCTGGGGCATGGTGGGGGGTCTGTAGCAAGCTACAATCTGGATTGTGGTTTTGCCCAGAGTTAGTTGAACTTGGATAATCTCGGATGCATTATGCTGAGCAACTAGCTTGGAGGTGTGGATATCCTTAATGAATATGGACACACCTCCACCTTTAGTGTTTCGGTCCAGGTTTGGTGGCCGAAAGGTGTGGTATGAATTATAGCTTGGTAATGCAGGGGTGCTCTCTGGAGCTTTGAACCAGGTCTCTGTCACTGCACAGATGTCAATGTTCTCCATTTTAAGGAGTGCCTCGATTGAGTGCATTTTGAGGTTTAGACTTCTAGCATTGAGAAGCATTACCCTCAGATTTTGCTTGCTTGTATCTGTTATGGTGGTGAATTTGTCATTTGAACCTTAACTGAAAAAGGCACTATAGGGTGGTAAGAGCCTTTGCTAGTATCCGGAATCCCAAGGGCGACAGGTGAAGGCCATCTCTGGCAAAGCAGCGTGGTCTGTCGATCATGTAATCCTGGGCAGACAGATACTGGATTCCCTTAGAATGACACCAGAAGCTTAGCCAATTGTTAAAGTCAATCATTTTGTCCTTGTACTGTGGTGTCATTCTGGGTGATGGCAGGATACTACTCAGGGCTAGAGTCATACCGGCCTGGGCTACAAGATCGGAGAGCTCCTCCATGTCTCTTTTCATGTAGTCCAGGGAGGAACGTCTCAGGTCATTCACACCTACATGGACAATGACAGAGTCATATTTGTACTTGTTGTGGAGTGACCTGAGTGCATGCATTATGTGGAGGATCCTGGCACCTGACAGGCAGCTGACAGTAACTTTCTCCTTGTTTAGCCTGGTGAGTGGAACATCAATGTGCCTGACTATAGAGTCACCTATGACTAGAATGTTGGGTACGTTATGCCTTATGGGCTGTAGTTGAGTGGCACACTGAGTATGTGGGCTATGTGTCATTTGGGTTGTGTTGGGGGGGTGGAGATTGCTTGCATTTCTGCTTTGGAGGTCTCTGTTGTTTGGGCAGATTTGTACTGAGAGCCTCCGCAAATGTAGGTGTGTGTTTTGTGCGTCTGTGTGTGTGTTTTGGCGGTGTAGGTTTTGAGGGACTATGTGATGAGTGTGGTGTGGTGCAAGTGTTTACCTTCTCCTCTTGACTGTCTAGGCCAGTCTTTGGTGAAGAGAGCTTTGCTTCCAGTTTGGCTATATAAGTGCATCTCTCACAGGTCGTAGTGTTGGGTGGTAGGAGGAGAGGGTTGTCTGTGTACATGATGCAATTGCTGCATTGTCCCAAGATGCCCAGATTCATCAGGTAGACAGGAGAAAACACAGAGAGCTGACTGTTAGACATGCCTGAATAGGTGCTTATTTATTAAGTACTAAAAACTGTTTTCCTCTAGACAAGTGAGGAAAGTTGAGTGCTGTAGTAATTTGTAACTTATTTAGTGCTTACAATGAGTTCTGAACAAGTGCTGAGATCAAAGAAACAGATGAGTGCTAAAACTAAAAAGCTGGCTAGTTGCAAGGGAAATTTTGAAAAACAGACTTTATGGCGCCAGGAATAGTTTAACCCCAGTTAAGTGGAGGGGGGGGGGCTTAGGAGCTCACAAACAGTCCTGGACACAGCAAATCCGTATCTGACCTGCCAGAGGAAAGGGGGGAAGCAAGCTTAGAATTTTTTTCCAGTAAAGTGGAAATGGAGAAAGCTGGACAGAAGTTAATTCAATGTTAAGAATCTGAGTGGGTTGGCCTTCACAAATGTTCTCTATTAGATTGAGTGAACTAATGACACTAGGCTGGGAGGAGCGTCACAGATCAAATATACAGTATGGGCGGGCAACTGCAGATCAAATATACAGTATGGGCAGGCAACTGCAAAGCCACCAAGTATAAGAACACAGAACACTCAACACTAGGGTGGGTGGGAAAACAGTTCCTAGCTGTAGCCACTAAATGAAAGTTTTAAACAGATCAAGGAGCAGACTCGAGAATGCTTTTAACTGTAACAGACAAAAATGCACAGAACTCACAAACAGAAAATACAACTCTCAGTATGAAAAAGCAGTTTACAGTTAATGCTAAAACAGTATAAAACAGTACATAAATGCAGTGAAACAATAAAAAAAGCTTTATAACAGTGCAAAAATATAGTAGATCAACTGTATAGCACAATTATAAGCGTTTCAGAAGTGTAGTTCAGTGAAATAAGTGTAAGAAATAACTTATCCTGCTCTTGGAATCTTAAGGAATTTCCACTTATGCAATGCAATCCAGAGCCTGACAATACCTATTCAATCCTAATTAGTTCCACATCATGAAAAGTAGAAAAACATTATTTTAGTTGAGTTCTTTAAAAATATATCACAGACAAAGGCCATTCTGTCAATACCACCTATCTT